>NC_134955.1:57831628-58131628 GCF_965638725.1 Aptenodytes patagonicus | reverse complement strand
AAGGTAATTTTGAAGTGATCAGGTTAAAATTTATGTGAGCTAAAACAAAGAGGTGGCTTTAATTGAATAAGCACACTTAACTCATTAACCCTGTGCCACTGGGACTAATCAGTATGAACCCAGGGCTGCTAATAATCACAAAGTAGCAAAGTTCTGCTTCTCACTCTTGCACAGAAAAGAGGGGTAGAAACAGGCAAAGGGAAAATAGAGGTGGTCTGTAGGTATTCCTGGAGTAAGAGGGGAGACAAGGACACAACATGAAGTTATTAGTGCTTGGTTTTCCAACAGAAAATCCTGCATTATTATAAAGCTGGTTTTCCTTCCCACTCTGAACAGAAGTTATTAGTTAGGAAGTGGAGCAGACAGCTGCTGCTTTCATTGTCATGAGTTATGGGAATGTGAGAAAGGTTGGGTAGTTTCAAACAAGAATGAAGAAATACGGTAGATCAAAGACCAGTGACCCCATCTGACCTGGCTTAATATAAAGAAGTATTGGAAAACGGTGGTGTGACAGGAGTCTGTTTCTACCATTGCTCAGGATGCAGGGAGGTGGGGGCTGAGGGGAGTGGTGGGTCATCTGTAAATATTTGGAATTCTCAAGGGGGTGTTTAGTGAGCTGGGAATAGGTCATATCTGCTCCTTTAAGCGCCAGTGGGACCAAATCTGTTCTTAATCCTTCCAATACAGAGAAGGCCTTACAAAGAGCATCCCCTCTATTAAAGATGGAGACAATGTTTCATGAAACATTTCATAAACTCTCCAAAGCTGAAAAATGGGCTTCATCTCAGGGGTATGATATCCATAGCTTACAAAATAGTTTGGGAGCACTGGGAGGAAAGGTATTATTTAAAGGATACATTTGAATATCTGCTACAGTCAGAGGAGTATTTGGTGTATGTAAGGATGCTTAATGCTTATGCTAACATCATTAACTCCTCAATGTCCCAGGGCCTAAATGAGACCAGCGCTCACATGAACAGTCTCTGGCTCAAGCTAAATCTAGGCAAGATGTTAGTAATGCTACTGGAAAAAAGAGATACTTGCCAAAACCACATGACTCTAGTCAGGTTAAAGGTTCTACTCCAAATTCTTTGCTTATAACTTAGAGGCCTCAGTAACCCATGAGCTCAGGACCTCCACATGTGTGCTGTACATAGGAGCAGGTTGTATGAATCCTAGGTGAAAAAACCCTACTGCCTTGTCACTGAATCCATTGAAATTCTCTATTCTGGAATGATTAGTACTGATTGTTAATTAATTAATTACACACTTTAGCCCATAACATTTGATTGAATCAAATGCTGTTCCTGGGAAAGAAGCAGTTTTGATAAACAATTTGACTTGAAAATATTCTGGGACAAGATTTTGAAGTTGACCGCACTCTGTATTTTCTAAGAGAGAAATTGTAGATTCCCTGAATGTGTGCTTAGAAAAATAATAATTACAGAATTATTTTACATCAGGATTAATTGACCATTTTAGATTTTGAAAATAAAGCACTTTGTCTGAATGAATTCATTTTTCCAGATTTTTTTTAACAAAAATCATTGTGATTTTCAGCTTTCATCTGGAGTCAGGTGCGCAAAATCACCACTGAAATCCAGAGTTGCAGCACTAGTGAGTCACAAGAGATTGCCCTGTCCAAGATCATAGCTGGTGTACAGTCAGCTATATCTGTATCATCCCTAACAGATATTGTGATTTAGTCTGAAAGACTCCCAGTAAGGAAGTTTGTAAACCATGAATATGTGACCTGTTATGGCATACCATCAGAATGAGGTTTGGAGGTTTTGCCCTAATGTTCAAACCCCATCTCCACTGTTGTAAAAGGAGCTGCTTGCTTCTTTCCCATCTCTAATTCTGGAGCTACAGCTAATGTAGGTTGAAAGAGGGTCAAATTAGCAGCGAGGATGCTGCTACCATTGCTGTTGCTGAAACCCAGGAAAAGGACAGTCTGGCAGTTGGCATTTCCAGAGGCTGAGGTGGGGGGTTTGCCTTAGGTGGGACATACCCTATAAATCACAATGCCTTGTGATTGCTTTAAACTAGGAACTAAAAATAAACTGAATTAAAGAATAGAACAAATGTATTATGTTCCCCTCTGCCCTCTTTTACATAAACAAACTTGTTTCCTTTAAACTTTGTTCATGGGTGAAAAATCTCTTCAGTCTGCCTGCATACTCCTGAAGTCTACATACTTCTGTGTACTCCTAAAGCTTGAGAAGCACCACCAATCCCAAGTATAATCAAAGAATTACCTTCTGTACCTTACACAGTGTAGATACCCCAGAAAATGATCTTTTGGCAAGGGCATCGTATTATGAATTTTTTGTTTAGATAACGATTCTTAATGCCATAAGAATATTCAGGAATGAAAAATAATTTTCTACCTAACTTCAGTCTGATTATTTAAAGCTTTCAGCTGGCAGAACACAAGCTTGATTAAATACAGCTTTTCCTGCACTGAGCATGACCTTCCATGACAGAATTGCACCTTTGGCATAATGGACGGGAATAGCAAGGGTAAGACTGATGAGTTCAGGAAACAGAGATCGCTTGATGAGTGGCCTATGAGTTCCCATCCTCTCTTCTAAGATTGGTCACAAATCGCATCGTCTTCAAAATGGAAGACTGTTCTGTTCCCAGTGACTTACTAATAAAGACAGGTAAATGATATTTTTAGATAATACTTGAGATAACAGAGCACTAAGAAAGGGACATAGATTGCAGTAGGGAACCATGATAATTTCAAAAGGTCCTCAGGAAGCTGCATTCCTTAAAGTGGTCAAATTTATATATGTTTATTCTGATTAGAAGCAGAACAGTGTGTCTTGGACACTGCAGTACTCCATATTCTGGAGAATGACTGACAGGGTAGAAATAAGCCCAAATTTAGGGGAAAAAAATACAGCTGATTTTAAATTTTATATGGAATATGTATGTATAGTGCCTTTAATGGTCATTAGCAACTGAAAATATGGAATGTGATAATTCCCTATTCATTAGGAGATGCACATTACTGACAGGTTGAGAGCCAGATTTTCAGATGCTGTATCTAAATGAATTAATGCATGTCTGCAAAGGGAGTCCAAATAGATACAGTTGCATTTTAAAATTTTAAAGAAAAACATGCCATTATTTATTTAGTATTTTAATATTGAAAAATGCCAAGTACATCCTTCAATGAAACTATTTTTTACTTTAAGACTGGTGTGTTTAAAGAGACTCAGCTGTGGCCAGTGTCAGTAAGTGTGCTAATAGGATGGTTGACAGCTCCTGTGGAACATTTTCAGGGCAGCTGCATTATTGGTTCATGAAGCATTCCCTCAAATATTATGAGTGACAACAAACCTGGAAATGGTGCAAGAAAGGCGCTTCCAATCTATGAAGACAGCTCATGTTTGAATTCTCCAACACCAAACCATTATGCAATCAACCAGCACGCCATCTGTACTGTAACCGCATGTCACAGAACTGCATTGTCTTCCTGGGAAGCAAGATACATCACTTCTTAGGACCAAAATAAACTGTCTTGAAACTGTAGGATGTTTGTTTTGTAGCTGGCATATGTTAAGCCAGCAACTACTGGGTTAATAATTTTCCTTGGTTTATGTGCCTTTGGGCTAAACTGGACTTATTGAGCAGAATACCCAGAAGTCAAATCTGAGTTAGTTTCTCAATTTTCTTCAATTAATTCTAATATAAAAGTGGTAACAGACTGTACTGAGCTTTCAAGGGAACTGCAGGCATACTGCTGCGTAGTTGTTCTTAGTGTTGGCTGAATCTCTGGCATTTAATCTTTGCTAAGGAAACCCAGGTGGGTGCTTTATGCCTCTCCAGTACTTATTTTGCATCTCCCACCCTTCTGCTTTCCTTGCAGAAAAACTTTTTAATACTATATAACCCACCTGGTTTGTGAGTCTGTAATGGGAATACTGTTTTCCTCAAATGGGATGCCAGAATTGCAGCGTTAAAGCGAGCCCTGAATTGGTGTGGTGTGGCAGTTTAGCACCCTAAGGCAGCTTTACGAGCATTTGTGCCACCTCTCAGTCCACATTATATGGGTGCCTTTAGGCACTTCAGTAAGGCAGCTATCTTAGGGATTGAATCCATTTACCTTAGATTCCCTTTGGAGTTGGTGAGAGAGCAAGGCACCTTAGGAGGCGGTCAGACCTCGGGATGTAGTTACCCTGCTCAATGTACTGCAGTGCCTCAGTGCTTCAGCTGTGCACCAAATGGGGAATCGCAGCTTACTTCCAGGTCATGCTGTAGTGTAGATCTCAAAACTGGACATTTGCCCTTTCAGCATTCAACATCAAGGGTCTTTACAGAAACAACTCTGCTGTCTTTGTCTTACACTAGTCGCTTTTGTCCACCACAGTAACAGTGGGAGAAATGGAGGCTATACATAGTGCTATGGTCTGTCCTCATGGCACATATATTTGCCCTTGAGAAAGTAATAAAGCACGGAGGTCACTCACAGAATTAAAAATAACAAAGTTGTTGAGATTGTTCAGATCTAGTTGACCCTGCTCAGAGCAGGGTCAACTAGAACAGGTTGCCTAGGACCGTGTCCAGTTGGGGTTTGAATATCTCCAAGGATGGAGACTATGCCACCTCTCTGGGTAACTTGTTCCAGTGTTTGACCAGCCTTATAGTAGAAAAGCTGCTGCTTATGTTTAAATGTAATTTCCTGTATTGTAATTTGTGCCTAGGATTTTCACCATATTACCCCACCTCAGTTTCCCAGAAGGTGCTTCTACAGGCAACAATGCACATGAAGAATGAATTTAGCCCCAGGTTTGTCCATGAGTCCATTTGCATACAGCTTTATAAACACAATTTTTTTGGCTGGGACTGGTTACTTGTTCTAGGTCCTGTTGGTTGGTTGTTCCCTATCCCATTTAAGCTACTGATATGGATAGCCAGAGTATGTGCATTGTGTGCAGAGTAGAAGAGGGGCAGCTGATTACTGTCGATTTAGTAAACTAAGTCTCAGCTATTACCTTTCTAGTATATTTGTGGGGCTAGTACCACTGGCATATACTTTCAGGTCTGGAGCTGATTCAACCCTTGAAGATTCTGATCTTCTGGCAAGAAAACCTCTTAGCTTATAGCTACCAACATAAGACAGAAGAGAGACAAGCTTTGGTAGGGTAGTTTTCTTTCTTCCCTATAGAGGCAAAGGTTAAGAGCCTCAGTTCTTTCTTCCTATTCTATGTGCTCCTGATTTTTCAATGACAACGACAAACAGGATCGTTATGGGCTGCCAGCATATGAATTCTTCTAAATTCAGTGGAGGCTGTCTCATAAAAGTGAAAAAAAAAAAGTGAGTCCAAGAGTTGGTTATTTGTATTAGAGGACAGTATGCCTGTGTGCTTTTGTGTTGGAGGCTGAGAAAGTGGTTACTGTGCAGGATCAGAGCCAAGGGTGTGGTGCTGAGCTCTGGCAAGGTTAAATAAGGAGAGAAATGGTTCTCAGCCTAGAGGATAGGTGTGTGCTGAAGGTTTCTGAGAAGCTGTTTGGCATAACTTGGAGGGAGATTTTGAACCATTTCAGGTTGGCAGAGTTTTAATTCAGGAAAAGATGGAGACAACTGGTAAGTGAGTTTGTGGGCGAATAGATGATATACTGGTGGTAAAAGGGCAATGGTAGACAGATTGAAAGAAGATTGATTGACTAGGGCTTCTTAGAAAAAAATGGTAAGAACCATGGCAGATTAATTACTGTTTTCTCACACCCTTTTTCATTCTCAAGCAACCATTTGTTCCCCTGCCATTTTCATATCCACTTCCTACCTTTCTTTGAGAAAAGAAAAAAAAAAAAGTAAAGCCAGGAACATATAAGGTCCGTTTGAAAAATAAGCATGTGTGTGATTTAATAATCTACTTTAATGTCATATATGTTCCATAGACAGGGAGGAACAGCACAGCCCATGGAATCAAGTGTGATTTACAGCCAACTTAGGGTCACGTCTCCCGAGGGTTCTATTACACTCAGAGAACAATTAAGATGCTTTAAAGATTGCCTGGCTCTTTATTCTTCCAGTAAATTGCTGAAAGGTTCATATAAGGCTGAAGGTGGTTGAATAGTCATTTTCAGCTTTCTAAGTTTTGGGGTTTTTTATTTTCCCTTAGTGGAGGACTGAAGGCTGGGAAAAGCCGTGGGCCCAAAATAAAATGACAGAAGAAAAGGGAAGAAAGGGTTTATGAATACCATCGGGGTGGTAGATAACATCAGTGTATTTTAAATAGATAATGTATGGTCTGAGAGGTGGCCTTTACAATTTCAAGGCAAGTTATATCTCTGAACTTGGTTTCTTACGCATTTTCCTTTGGATTATTTGTATTGAAAGGAATGTCGTTAATGCTTTACAGCAAATATCCAGCTTTTTCTTCACTTTCTTCTCTTTTTTGTACCCAGAAACTCATGTACTATGTTATTCCAAAAGAACTTTAACTTATTGTTTCCCTTTAAAAGACTTATTCAAGAGAGCTTAAACCACTTAGGCACTTAGATGTGTGCATTCTGTTATTTACTGCCTTTTTTTACCATTTGGCAGTTTGCATTCTTGTCCCTTATTTCTCGCCCATGGTTTGAGTTTGAGGAGTAGAAGAACAAGATGAAAGAACAATGTGAAATTGTTATGAAACAATTTGCCATTGACTTTACATATGAACTGAACCTTGGCTGTGGGTTTTTTTTGTGATTTTTCTACTTGAGAAATGTTCAGGTTTTTGTGTCAGAGATTGTGTATGTCTTCTGTTTTATGCTAACATTTCCCCAAGTTTTAAATATCACTGTAAAAATACAGTACATACATGTATACATATTTTCCTTATTAAAAGCAGAGGTACTTTTTAGATAATTCTTCTTGTGATTGTGAAGGACCTGGAACATGATTCTGGTTTAGTCCTTTTTTTCTGTGGTCTACTGTCCAAAGCCTGATCCAAACGAATTGTTAGCTATTCAGGTTAATTTTAAATGCAGCACACTGCTGTAACAGATCAAAAGACGCTGGTGGAGGACTGCCCTTCTGTAGAAAAGACCTCAGATACCCTAGAACCCACATAGTCATCTTTATGGTGGCCTTGTACAATATTTCATGTAGATGTGGGAATGGAGAATCTGTAGCCAGGTAGGAGGAGAAATAATTTTCCTAACATATGAAAACTTTTGAGATCAAAATAAAATTAAATAAGGAATAAAAATAGAAATATATAAAGTGTTGTCAAATAATTTCAATGAAAAAAATTTGGATGTGTCAATCAAAACTTTTCCTTTGACAATTTCTGAATAAATTTGTTTTGATTTTATCTTTTCAATTCTTTATTCCTCTAATATTAAAATGATTAAGATCCCAAAACAGAAAATTATCACTAAATAGCCCACTTAAGTTTTCATTTAGAAAACATAGAAATGGAACATTTTGACAATAATTGTACTTTTTTTTTTTCCTAACTTTGAGGTTGGAATAATTAAAAAATAATTCCTCACAAATCCCTTCATTTTCCACAAATTTTCTGTAGAAACCACATAGAGGGCTCCTCTGAGATACTCTTAGGCCAGCATGCAGGTAAGAATTATCATGCTGAAAAAATGACATAGAGCTTTTCTCGGTCATCTAAAAATTTGGAACATGACGTTCAAGTTTTGACCATTTTAGCACTGTGCTATGCAACCCCAAACAGGTTCTTAAATTGTCCACATCACTGTAGTATCTGAAAGTCCCAGAGTTGAGCATTAAGCAACATGACTGACACTGTCACATGTGGTTTGTTTTTCCATTATCTCCCCTGGGGGAGAAACAGGGTGTGCTGTTTTGTTTTGGTGTGTCATTTTCACACATCCATCATCATGTAATACTCCTATTAGCTAACGCAGCAGTAGCTTTTGTCCTGGGAGAAACAAACTTCACATGAAACTGGTACAGCTCCTGAAAGGATCCCTTAAAACAGGTCACCTTCATTATCCCTCACTTCCCAGCCACGCTTGTCTCAGCAGCACCCCTCTGTCAACAGGCAATAATCCTGAAGTTGTGCCAGAAGCTGGCACATTCAGGTGGCATGGCTTTGCAGGGCTGAAAGCCACCGGGCTGATCTAAGATATGCTTATGAGAATTCACCATGGAGGTGACTATACAAGACGTTCACCAGTGGCTCTGCGCCTTGATTGCTAATGAATTGGCTAAATCATGAAAAGAGCAGCCCTTCTACCCCCACAGCTGCAGTGGTGGCATCAGCATTATTGCATCTGCCTCACATCAGACACTTTCAATGCTGCATCTCGTTTGGGGTTAAAGTAATACCACCGCTATTCATCTCAGTCACAGGTACACGCACTTTTTCCAACACAAATAGACACTGAAATGGCCTGTGAAGTAATTATTGACCCTTGGGGAAGAAAAGAGAGGAAGAGGCCTTGCTGGGTTGTTTGTATTTCTTCATGACATGTTATATATTCCCAGCAACTTCCTTTCTCTGGAAAAGAACCTAATGAAATTCCTGGCTGAGTTTTCTACACTGCAATAACAGTATGTCTAGTTTTTTTTCTTTTCTTTACATTTCATGCACACGAACTAGATGAGAGAGATGAAAATCGTTCCTCCTCATTAGGACACGACACAAATAGAACATTGCCTTACACGATATTCCCCTTAACATTAATGGTGCTGCTCATGAATTAAGGGTATTATAATAATTTATTGCGACTATAACAGCAGCTGTTTTACTTTCTTTACCAACATCCCATTCGGATGCATCAGTCAAACATGGATTGAAAGATACGGTCTTGTCTGTGTTTGCAAGTGAGGAGTGAGACTGGAAGCAGAGATGCAGAGAGGTGAAGTGATTTCCGAAGGACACCAAGAAGGTCAATGAGAAGTTGGGACTAGAGTCCAGGTGTCCTCTTGGCCAGGTTACTGTCCCATGTAATAAAACAAAACATAGGGGTCAGACCTGGACCTCAGAGAGATGCGGGAAATGAGAATGGAAGGGTGAGAAACAAAACATGGTGCATGGTATTTTCAAATTTAAGTGAGAGTATATAACTGTGCATGTGGTTTCTTAAGAAGGTGACACAGGTAAATAGGACAGTTCTGAATTAGGCAAAATGCCCATGCTGAAACTCTCAGACTGCACAAACCTGGTCTCACCTCAGGTTTTGTTGTCATCTCAGAATCAGCTTGGATCACTGGAGGGTTCCTAATGTTTCTTGCTTTAGATGCAGCCAGGGCAAAATTTCTAAGAAAATCGCACACAGCCTGCTTAATTTCTGTAGAAAAATCACGTTAACTTTGTTCTGAGAAGGTGCCTATAAACGACAAATTTTCTGTATTTAGAGATGACAATGTTGAGTAGAAATGAAGCAAAAAAGAGAGGTGATTAATACAGTAAATGTCTAGAGGCTATTCAGGGCAAATAGATGAGGCAGTAACAAATAGATGGAGCTTTTCCCTACAAAAACAGGCTACCTTGATACTGGAGGGACTGCAGCGTTGTCAGAGACGTTTTGACCAAGTATCTGATCTGTCATGCGAGGAGTGAAGAATGCTGGAGTCAGGCTCGGCAGATTATGTATCAGCCTTCCTGTGCTTGTTGCTGCTTGCACCTGGGACTTTGCCAGGGAAGGAAGGAATGAAAACATCTTCCCTTGTTATGGGCATTTCATAAATGAGGGAACCTTGCTCTGGGTGTGGTTGGGAGAAGACTTGCAGTTGCCCTTTGTGAAACAGCGTTTGGAGCATGCTGTGGTTCATGGCTGAAGGGAAATCTTAGGAAGTTTAGCTGGCAGAATTAGTACCTCCAGGATGGAAGTGGGATGGAATGTTATTTCTGCTTGTTGGTGGAAAACAGGCTAAATTTGAAATGCACAGTTGTTGCAATGATTAGTTTGCATGCTTCTGCTCCTACGTTTTGGCAGTGAGTTACACGCTTCAGTCAGTGGTGTCTGTATGGTAGCACCGGTGTGTGCTCAGCACCTATTTAGGTTTATAGGATATCTGGAACTGACATCTGAGGTATCTGTAAGAAACTCTTCTAGCGGAGGAAAGGCTGAGGCAGGCTGAACTAAGCTTGTACTGCCAGACTTCCTTTGAACCCTGCTAGATTCCATCCACGGATATATTTATGGTAAAGGGCAGTGCTCTGATCTCTGAACCCCCAATCCCTTCCTTGGTGACTGACTCCTCTCTTACACTCTTCTAAACTCAGATTAAAAGAAGGGCATGAAGGAGAAGAAAGGGAAGAAACCTAAACAAAAGTTCCCAGTGCAATGTTGTGGCCAAAAGGTCTAAGGCGATACTATGATCTATAAACAAGAGACTGTTGAGAGAGAAATCTTGGCCTCTCTGATGTCAGAGACAAAATTCACGATGGCTGCAACAGGATTTGGGATTTTTCCCTCTCAGCCTCCAGTGCACCGATATGATCTTCAAGACAGAATAGAGGGGAAGTCTAAAATCAGATATTCCTAGTTATACTCAAATAAAGGCCCGCTAAATAAATCCTTTGCAGTACTTCTGACTGGGAAAAAAACCCGCCACATAGACTATTTTCAAAATGACAGCCCTGTAGCAGGAAAGTCCCTGAACTTTTTTTCCCTGATTTTTAGTAAGTTAGGGATGAGAGGATTGCTGGGGAAGGATGGAGGAGGGGGTTGCTTGGGTCCATCAAGAAGCAAGCTTCTTGTGTCCATTTTATTTGTTTAGGAATTTATTGCTGCAAGTCCAGTCCTACAAGACTGAAGTGAATGGAGCTTTATTATTGTGACTTCTGTGGGAGCAAGTTGAGCTTTTGACTTGGTTAAAGCTGGTTTGAGGAAAAGTAGTCTTCCTAACCCTGGAATACCACCTGCTCATAGCATGTAATGCACGAAATGGTGTGTTTAGAACCTTTACTGGAGAAATAGTAGCAGTATATATTGGAACATTTTATAGCTGCTAACATAATAACTTTATTTAAAACTATAGTAAATTTGCTTGCTAAAATGGGGTTGTTTAGAGCTATTTTGCTGACAGAAATGAGGACGATATGAATATACGTTAGCAATTAAAAAGCATGATTTTTTTAAATTAAAAAAACAGAAAAAAGTTAATATTTAAATTATTTTATTTTGACAAGCAAGTGTATAGGATTTTTTTTGTCTGTAAGACACGAGGCATCTGCAAAGTCTGACAGTAAAACACATATCATTTCTCATATATTTTAATTGGATTCAGTGCTGCTGATTTAAAGTAGTGTATTTTTGTGTCTCATTAAAAGATGAAAGAGACTATGAAAGCTGCCTCTTTACTTTAAAATAAATACTTCCTGGACATGCCTTTTTAGGTGGAGCAGCACAGGGAAATAAACATGACTGAACTGAGTTTTTCAGAGCCAAAAAATCTTTCCTGCAATTTAGCATTGCATTGCAATGGGTAAACCCAACCATGAAAAGTTTGGGGACAGGTATGAGTTACGCTTGCTATTGCACAGTTTGTCAGATCACAAATCTGACCTCTCCAGTGCAACTGGACCAAGCAGTGCCTGGTAATGGGCTCTCAGGCAGAATCTCTGTGCTGTGCTCCCTGCTGAGTGCTGCCATCATAAGGTCTGGCAAAACTTCAGGCTGCCTTCCTGGCTGGGGTGTAAGGAGGGTGGACTGGAACAAGGGGAGGATGTGCCAAGCCGACCTGTCCTTCAGCTGTTTTTGTACATAAAGAAGTCCAGGAAGGACTGATTGGTGGCTGAGTCAAAGCAGAGCATCTCTAAGCCAGATTTATGGCAACACAAAGGCACAAACCCGTTTTTGCTTTGTTTTCTGCTGCCTTTCATTTTTCAATGGAAGGGGGAACACTGAAACTGGGTTGTACTTGGGCACTGGAAGGTCATGTTTTGCTTACAGTTTGCTGACAATGTTTTACAGCCAGACACGCACGCACTCTGCCCATTTTTCAAGCCTCATGCGTACAATCAGCTCTGAACCAAATGTCATGGACTTGAAGTTTTACATGTCACGCTCAGGCAAATGATTTCTGTGGGGAAAGGTGCTGAGTGACACCACTGTGCTACACTATCCAGCTTCAGGTATGAGGGATAGCTTGTGCTAGCCGGTTCAAAACATCAGCAGAGTAGCCTCTCTCCCATCTGCCTGCAAAAGAACAGTCAAAGGCCAGGTCTACGTGGCCTCTACTTCACTCTACGGGTATGTAAGTACGGGAGGTTGGTGGTGGGGACAAACACAAGCCCTCATTCTTGGTTCTCTTCCCCTTAGGGCTGACCCAAGCCTCACTGGAGTTGATGGAAATATTCTCACCAACATGCGTGAACTCTGGTTTAGGTCTTTCTATATCCACAGAGGTATGACTCATTCTGGAAAGGTCAAAATCACACCCATCTAACCCATCTTTCTTAACAGCTTGCTGCATGGATCTGATGTATCAAAGGCTGTACACAGAAACCTCTTTTAGCACTGATGACAGCAAAGTCTGTAAATTTAGCAAAGTTTCCAGCAGTGACATGGAGATGGAGTAGGTGATGTAAGCAGGATTTTCCATCCTTGATTTCCACTTGTCCATTTTTCTGCTGAAACCTGTGAACCAAACTCTTAATAGCCAGAGGCCTGGTAACTTGGCAGGTCTGAAAGAAGCTGGTGTGGGTAAGCCTGCATGGGCAGACTGCAGATTTGACATCTGGGTTTTGATCAGATCTGAACAAGATTTTTAATGAATCAGCACACATATTTACCACCGTTGGACAGTTACACTAAACATGCTTGGGGCTGGTTAGTATCAAGATAGGTACCTTCCAGAGGAAAATAAGGAAGAAAGAGAGAGAGAGGGAACAAGAGAGGCACCACTCCTTCTTTTGAATCTCTAATAAGTTAAAGCCCAAACTTCGTTAAAGAATACATCTCTGCTAAAATATCTTCTTCCAGATAAGATATACGTAACTGAGGTACAAGATCACTTGTATTAATTATGTTGAAACTAGCATACCTAATCCTGATACAACTCACACAGAAGATATTAACAATATGGTTTTGCTATCAAAGAAAACTGTGTTTTATACCATAACTAATAATGAGAAACAGCATTGTTAGTACTGTTATTAGCAGATGTTATTTCTGTGTCTGTACCTGTGAAATGTTCATTCTTGAGCTTCTGGTATGTGGTAGTTTGGTGAAAAGCTGGGGTTAATTTTCTGGGCAGGTTCTTTAGTCGTCTTTTTGTAAAATCTTTTTTGTTTTTTCTTTCTTTTTCACTTCATCATAAATAGTTCTTGTAGAATCTAACCCTAAGAAGGGTGCCTTATTACTAACAGCAACACTGATAAAAGGATCAATTATTTTTATCTTTATTCATATATTTTTTTTATTTTTATTCATTCACTTGTATGCTGATAGCCCAAAGCAAGACAGCAGTCTTATTTTGCTAAACATTTTACAAACATTAAAAAAATCCCCCACGCAATGATTTAACAGCCTTGACTTATGTCTTACTTAACAACCTTATAATGTGAAGGTCTATAGTGGCCCAGTCCACCCCCAATTAAATTTGTCAATGAAATGCCTCTTAGCAATGGAGGCTCTGAATTTCTGGCAAGATGTTGGGATGCTTCCTTTCCCTTTGGCTGCCCTGTAGAGCATCAAAGCATTTTGCGAGAATACTCCGGTGGACGTAAGGAGGAGTAAAGAAAAGCAAGGCCAAGAAAGGTCAAAGCTGAACATTTCCCCTGTATTCTGAGGAGGGAACTACCTCAGGTAGACCTGGTTCTGCATAGCCCAATGGCCAACTGGTTCCTTAGGCCCTGCTCCTGTTTCCGTTTGTAAGAGGTATTTCCTATACATTTAGCTCTTTGGTGCAGAGCAGAGTCCATACTGGGGGAGTTATAAAGCTCGTGGGACATGACAGTTTAGAGTAGCTTTGCTGGTAATGGTCACGGATCTTGTGTGTTGAAATGTGTATCGTGGACCTGACATGAGCTCACAAGCATACAAAAGGACTGGGTCACTCCATGCTTCTCAGTCTGTGGTGAAGTACAGAGGAGAAAATCAGGAGAAGATACGGCTAAGTTTAACTTATACAGAAGAAAACTGAGGATGACACGAACAATTTTCCAAATATCCAAGATGGAGAGACTGTGGTTTGCACATTCATAGTTAACTGGCAGTATGTGGCTAACACAGTTTGGAATAAATGGGCAATGTAAAATATACATGATATGTTGGTTTCTCTGCACAGCAATTTCTTTGATGTTTGCTGTAGTGTCTATTTATAAAATTTGTGCTTGCAGGCGGGACAACATGTGATTCCTTTTCCCCCCTACAGCATTTCAAGGATTTTGTTTCCTTATTAGATTTTCTTTAAAATTAGGAGAAATACAAGAAGAAAACCCTAGCCCTTCGGGGCCGGTTGCAAAGATCCTTTGTGCATGTTTTCATGCTGCAGGTTGATGATACAGCTACAGTTTCTATTCTGAATAAAATGTTAAGACTTTATAACAAAGGAGACAAGAGACAATACTTTGAGTGTCACTGTCCCTGGACAAAAGAAGAGATCTTTTAACCCTATACATCAGACTGTCCTATATGATGATATCAATTGCCAATATAAAATGTATTTAATATATGTCTTTATTGCTGTAGATCTCAACAGTGTCAGATGAAAAAAAGTGATGAGTGGCAGAGGAATTGTTCTTTGTAATAGTTAATAAAAAAAGGAATTAAATTAAACAACCAACCAAGCCTCATCATTATTTTAAAGGAGGGAGCAGAACAGGAGAGTCAGGAAGAAAGAAAGGTTAGGAAGAACTGAACTGGGAAAATGTCTTTGCAGAAATTAATAAAAAATAAATAAAAGGGTTTTGAATATATCAAGGTGTGCTTAGAAAATAGAAACAACAGTGCAAGGGGAAAAAACCAAATAGTTTTAGCAACAACATCATAGCAAGATACACACTTAAGAATACTTAGAGCTTGAATGTATAGCTCTTCTGGGAAATTACACACTGGAGTTACTGCCAATAATGCCCTCTTCTGGCGATGCTATTGCAACTAAGTCGACGTGTCAGTCATCTCAGGACCCTGAATTTTCAATGTGCAGGGTGAATTCAACTGTAGTCAGGGAGAGACTTTTATCTGAGTTAAATGTCACAACCCCTTTTTTTTTTTCCCCCCTCAGTTCCAAAGACTAGCTGTAGGTAAATTATTTTAATAAGGTAAGAGATACCACAGTACAGTTTTCTTTTCTTTCTTTTTTTTTCCTTACCCCAAATAATGCTCTCTATGTCATCTGTATATTTATGATAGCTCAAAGACATGGGTGTGTGGATCTAATTAAAAATGTGAAAGGGTTTAGCAGCCTGCTGCTTCCCTGTGAGTCTCTTGTTGCCAACTCTTGGCAGCTCTGCTGTCACTGAGCCAAATGTTTAGTCTTCAGCTGAACTACTGCCAGTGAGCTGCACTGCATTCTGGGACCGTAGAGCCTCGAGGTACTGTGTTAAACTATCTCACATAAGGATGTGCGTGCAGTGAACTGGACTTCACATTCAATCACCCAAAAGAAAAGCGAAGGAGAAAGCCCACTTTTGCCCCGTGAACCTCAATGTCGTATAGGACGCAGTGACCAATTCCTTCAGGATTTTGCATCAAGGAAAACAAATAGTTTCTTGAGGTGGATCAACCCATGCATTTGTTTAATGTGCTTATGCAGCAACGGCAGTAGTTATATTTAGCAAATTTAGTTTAAATCAGTCTTCTCTGGATACAGAATTAGAAAAAGCAATAACAAAAACCTGGCTTTCTGTAATGGGACTCTGGCCGCCAAGCCAACGCCTCATGCTAAATAAGTATATTCCGACTCAGCTCCAGGTATCCTTAGCAAGTATAGGGCGGTTTGGTCCAAAGTAAAAAAAAAATTGGCATGCGTTCATTCCAGCGAGCAGCAGGAAAGCTATGTTGATAGAAACGTGCTTAGCACAGTTGCATTGCTTAATAAATTCAGGTATAATGTGGAGATAGATAGGGTTATAGGCTAAGCTGGCCTGTAGGCTTTGATCAGCACTCCAACTCACTTAGGGCTTAGAGTGGACTGGAAGAATTGCCAGGTCTCATGAGTCAATGATGGATTTCCAGCAGATCAGAACTGAATTCTCCTTTTAGCTGTTCTCCCCGCACTCTTTTCTGCAAGGGAAATTACTTCTGTGAACAGCAAAGCAGTGTGTGTCTTCTTGATATTTTCTTTCTCTTTTGTATTTCTCCACTGTCCCATTTCTATCTTTTGTTTTCATGCTCTTCTCACTATTTTATTTCCTTTCCTTCCCTTCCCGTCTTTCATTTTCACTTCTCTCCTAAGATTTTTTTGCCTCATCTGCCTGGATTTCGCATCAACTTTTTTCCTTAACTTTTACTATCCTTCTCTACTGCTTCCCTTCACTGTCGTAACATTCTACCTGGGAGAATGAATGAGCCACCTCTGATGTTAGTCCAGGGACTTAGCAGACCAATTCTGTTGCACTTTATTTTTGGAAATATTTCCTTTGTATGTTTCTGAAACCAGCGCAATGGCAAAATAATAACTAGGTGCTTCTGATTGCACCGTTGCTCCAACTCTTAATGTTGGGTATTTAAGAATAAAACTACAGTAAAAAAATGTTGGCTTCATATCAAATACTTGTCTGCATTCATTCATAATGCTAACTATAGATTAGACACAGCACTAAAGGGGCAGAGAGATAAAAAAAATAAACATTTACACTAATGATCACTCATTGTTTGTAAAAAGGCATTTAAAGAAATAGAAGCAGGTGCAAGTGTGCAACACACCTGAACTCCACCTCTTTGATCTTTCCTCTGGGGTCCTTTTTGTTGCAGTGGGCCAGCTCTGGGAAGGAGGCAGGACTCAGAAGCCTCTTGGCATCCAGCCCAGGCTTTGTGGGCCACTGGAGAGATGGATAGCTAGGTGCAGAAGTGCCCTGAGGCAGGTGTTAAAATGTTGTTCCTAGTTCCTTGGTGGTAATCATTGCAAAACAATCCTGTCTGCTCTATTCGTATCAACAAGCTGCTTTCCCTGGCTTGTTGCTAAGAGACAGGACTGTTGCTTACAAGTTGCTTGGTGCCTTAGACTTTCATAATTTATAATTTATTATCTTAGCATAAAAATTTGTGGGTTTTTTTTATTTTATTTTTCCACCAACCCAATAATTGTCACATAAAACAAAGGTCATGTATCTACCAGAGTAGCAGTTGCTCTTATAATATACTTTGCCTTTGTATGGTTTTGGTTCTGTGAAAAGAAAATGTTATTATAAACTGAAGATGAATATCATTTTTGTCCATTAACTTCTTGCATTATATGACTGGTTAGGTCAATGGATTCCCTCAAGATTTCTTCACTATTGAAAACATGTTTCTGTCCAACCAAGAAGGAAATGAATTGAAATGATTTCAATTATCACACGAAAGACGTCGGCTCTTCTTGCTCTACACTTCAGCACCTAATAGTTCAACTCATCAATCCTACTTTCATGAAGTTCAGCGGTAGAGATGTTTAACCAATGCCAGAAATTACTCTTGTGCATTAATCTAGCTTTGTGAATATACAAACCCTACCTTGCTAAAGTGTTTTGTACTTAACACTAGTTAAATCAACTCAGTGAGGAGTAATGCCAAAGTGGAAATGAGAATAATTTGCAGACTTGTTAAGTTGCAAAATAACTCTGTCACAGTTCACCAGTTTAAAGGAAAAAAAAAAAAAGAAAAAAAAAAAGATTAAGAACTTATTATTATACTCCCTGGTGGAAATTAAGGATACCGACCTGGGGTTAGGATTTACTTGACTGTTTAGCAGAAGAGCTGTACATACAGCTGGTGGTGGTATTAAACTAAAGCATATTTAAAAGCTCTACCCATATGCAATCATCAACTACATTACTACTATAAATGCTTTAAAAAAATGAAGGCAAAGTTACTTTTTTCCCCTCATTTCAGTGAGCTGTTTAGGCCAGTTAGAACCAAGAACTGCATCACACAGAGCTGTAGAAATGGTTATGGAAATGGCCTGGTGCAGATAGTGTTCCTCCTGCAAAGCTTGTGAGAGAGTGTCTACTCAGCAAAATCAAGGCGTGTTTTCCAGCATACCTGACCCTTTTCCATCCAGCAACACCAGCAAAATTGTGCTTGCAAGCACAGGACAACACAGCCAGGGTTAAGACACGTACCACCATACCTTGTTGTCCTAGCTAGCTAACGTAAGCAAAATTATGTGAACATGTCCTATGGTGAAACCTACATTTTGTGTTGGAGGTGTATTCTTGAATGCTTCAGCAGCTTAATTCCCTATTAGCTATGTAGTAAGCATGCCAGCCAAGTGTGTTTTACTCAGTCTAAATACATTCAGGAGTTGGTCCTCTTACCAGTTAAGGTTACTCATGAGGTAGCCATGCTGATCAATGCCTGAGATCACTCTCAAAAGCCCATCCAACCTATAGTCAGAAATTTTCCATGACTTCCAGCAGTCCACAAGAAATATAGTTTTTCTCAATAGTGTGATGAAAGATACTACCTTCAGTCTAGAAAGACAGTACAGATACAGCTTAAATAAATGGGATGCCAAGAACTTCTTATATGTTCTTGAAACCCTCTGAAACCCTGCTTATTAATTCTGATGTAAATATCTCCCTCCCATATAGTTACTTAAGCAAAATGGAATCCAAAACAACAGCAAAAAAAAGCCTTAGTGAGTTGTTATTCTGTTATTTGTGGAATTTGAGTAACATGGAGTTAATTTGAGGAATCTGAGTGAAGAGGGCATCTTCCTCTTATTTTCCTTGTTCATGAATATCTTTGGCAATAGTACCTCATTTTCAATAAAACTGGGGCACTTCATACACATGCAGGTGTAATGCTGTGATACATACCTCCTTTATATAGGTTCATGTTAAGTAATTATTACTGCTGCAAACATTCACTCAAACATCAGAAGAGATGAATAGGGAGGAGGAATATCATTTATTCATTAACCTTCCAGGCAGGGCACTCCCTTTGATTCTGTACATGCATCACAACACTCCACAGAACCAGCTGGAGGATATTTAGTCCAAGGAAAGGGTGGACTCACATCCCTACAACCTAAGGAGCTGATTTGTTACAGAAAATTCTGACCAAAAGTCTCCCTTGAAACCAATATATATTTATCCTGTTTAATTTGGCAGGGGATGAGGGGGATAATTAGGTGGCAAGAACCACTCACAATTTCTTAGGTAACATGAATTGGAAAATGCATCAACAATAGTATGTCTACAGACGGTGACTTGACCTTCTGAAAGAGTCATTAAAACTTTGAAGGAGGATTTCCTGTTTTTAAACTCTTGTGGCTATTGGGAAAAAAACCAGATTTATGGTTGGCTGCCGCTGTTTAGGTTCTTGAGTGAGCAACAGGCACCAAAGTCTTGGAAATCATTGTAAAAGCACAAAAGAAATAAGCTGCAAAAAGTGTAGCTAAGTGGCAAATCTATTTTAGTCCTTCGGTTAAGTCTGGTGGGAGAAAGGATTGGAGATACAATCTTATAACTAATTTTGCTGAAACCCACATATGAAAACACCCAAATGTTCTCGAGGGATTGTCATCAGTTGTTCACTCAGGTATGTCAAGTCCATAGTCTAATCTAGAGCTTCATCTCTGGGGCTCTGCCAGAAATCTAATAAATTATTCTATCATACAAAGTCAATGTGTATTCAACAGGCCAGATCTTGGGGTTCAAAAAGGAAGGGCTGATGGATCATTATCTAGGTACAGTTCATGCATTAATAGGTTAATTTATATTTTATCAGGACAGTAATAACTGATTAAACAAGTCATGTGAATTTGTTAGATTAAATAACCAGCAGAAAGTGAAAATATCCTGAGTTTTCAACAGGTCAGTTTGAATATTCCTCAGCTACTGATACTTTTTAAAGGCTTTGACTCCCCCCCCCCCCCCCCCCAAGCTATCTCTTGCCTTGTTTGAACTAAAATCTCATCATAAACTGGGGAAGGGAAATTGGTCTGAAGGCCTGTAGCTCAAACATGCTGCTGTGTCAAGAAAGCCCTCCTGGCAGCTTACAACTTTTGGGTGAACAAAGCAAATGTTTCTCTGTTGTTTTTAGATGCTCTGCTTTCTCAAGCACCTAGTATTATTTATCTAAAGTCAATAAAAACCTTGCTGAAAATCAAAACAGTTTATAAATGGAAGCATTTGGTTGAAGCTCTGCTTTAATGGATTAACAAAACAAAACTGAAAATACAAAGCTCATCAGAAATCACAGTTTCTTAATCACCTGATTAATTTTTCCTAGGGGTTACAGGAGCTCTCCTGAGAAGATACATGGTCCTGTGCCACCCAGCAGGAGCTCAGCATCTTGAATGCTCAGGCCCCTCTTCAGGGAAATGCCTGAAGAATATGAGGGAGGGCTCTTCACTGCTCCCCTCTCAGGCAAAATGCCCACTGAATTCAATAGGATTTTTTCATGAGTAAGTCAAGCAGGATTTGGCTCTGGAAGGACATAACAAGATTGAACAGACTTGGTTCCCAGTAATGGCGTCCCATTGTGCTGTGGTATGGTAGAACATGCAGTGCTGGAGTGCATTCTGTCAGTGCCTCCGACTTCCAGAGGATATTGTAGTATCTCATTATTGTGAACTGGAAGAAAGGGATCTGGTAGAATTAGGACTGGAGATTATTGTAGGGTTTTTCAGTAGTACAAAAAAAAGCAAAGAAATGTAGCCATTATGAATACAGGATATTAATAGCATACATTTGCTCTGTGAACTGTTTTTAATTCCAAGCAAGTTGAGGCAGATGACATGTTTCTCAGTGGTGCCTAGTGGCTCCGTCCTAACTTACGGATTACCAAAAGTCTGACTAAAAAGGCCCAACTTTCAAGTTGTTGATTGTCTCCGGTGAGGATGTAAGTGATTTACCTCTCCCTGATCTCACTGACTCTACAAAGCTGGCATGTTGTGTTGGATTTGGGAAGTAAGGCATCTGAAACAGGCCATACAAAGCACCCTGAAGACTTGGCTTAGGCAACAGGGTAAAGCCTGGTGTATTCCCTGGCTCAGCTCTACACATTCCCATCAGTGGATGCTGGATACTTCTATCACAGTGTGGTGCAGCCACTCTGTCATAGGGTGATCCAAGCTCAGGTGACCCATAAATCCTACATGCCTTGCAGCCTGCAACCTCCAAACCATCTCAGGAAGGACACCGGAGCTGACGTAGCTGATGCGAACCGTGGGATGTGCATACTATGTGAGTGGGCTCTGCCCGTTCATAAAGCAGGCTGTGGTGTGCCTTGAGCCCACACCAGGAAGTAGCTCAGGCCATGCTTTCTCCTGGGTGTGGCTCAGACCTTGTGTCTGGTCAAAGGCTTTTGTCCAAGTGATAGAATTAGAAGGTGAATATGAACATAGGCTGGACCTTGAGCGGAAAAATGTTTGCTCGGAATATGGTTTAGACATGCCCAGTTTGCACCTATGAACAAACAAGTCTTATTTGCTCATCCAAATTCTGGCTTTCACAAATCCTGGGTATTATGGTGTAGCCAATTTGCTCTAGACTTCAAACAGATACTTGCTGAAGAACAAGTGTGCCTGGCTTTGCTAGGTCACCCTGGTACAAATGGGAACCACTACCAGATTAAGGGGTATCTCTGGAAGATGTTAGGTGTGCCCGTGACCCCACCTCAGCTGTGGCCATCCTCACCTATTGTTATTTGAAGAATACCTGATTATTTGAAGAAGGTCCCAACAGTCACAGGAGTTGCACCAGCCCTCAGAAAGCTGGAACTTGCCTGTAAGAAATACTTCTGAATGCTCAGAGGACTGGGGGAATCCATGTGATTTTTATGTCACCCTGGCACAAACAAAAATCAATGCTTGTCCTGTTTGGGGTATTTGTCATCCGTGACAAATGATACAGCTCTTGCTATTCTCTGCTCCCAGAGAACTGCATTTGTAACTCCTTTGACATACACAGAATTTTTCCGAAAAACACTCTGAAACATAATTTATACAGAGTCTATATGCCGTATACGGGATGTGTGCATGTGTGTATACACACACACAAATAAAATATCGGTAAGTTGAAAAGTGGAAATTACCAAGTACACAGTGAAAACAGCAAGGGCGAATATGACTTAGTGGTATTATTTAAAAAATAAAATAGTATCTCTGCATTTACAGAGTCTCTGAGACTGTCAGTGGTACCTGGGAGGCATAACATGAACTTTTATTTAACACAGACCTACCTTTGATGTGCATTATTAATTGATATTTATAGAGAAGTGCATTAAGAGTTATCTGGGTATGGGCACTACTATAAAGCCATAAATATATTTAGCTAGTTTTTATAGTTCCTTAAGATCAGTCACCAGAGACAGAAAATAATATATTTGATATGAATAACATCTGTATTTGTGTCTAAATAGAGGAGGAAATGCATCTGCCTTCAGTAGATCTCTCTTTTTAATGTTTCAGCCTGCAAGAAATGCACATTAATAGCAACTTCTTCCCTGAGGAAGGTTTTGAACTGGAGTACTTGAGAAGAAACTTACAACAGAGCAGCCTAAAGTGCCACCCAGTCCCTTTTAATTAGCACATATAAGTCCCCCTACATCCAAGATATGATTGAGAATTTCTGCCATTTCATTTTAATATCAGTGTTATATGCTAACGTTTGTCAGACTAAGCTAAAAAGCCACTTCTTTTTATGTTGTTTCCCACATGCAGAGCAGACCTCTTACATTTTTGTTGGCTGCTAACGTACTAAGCGATTTTTGGCAGCGTGTGGTTCTGGATTGAAGCCATGCATGCAAGTCTTCCACAGTAAGTATGGCCCAAAGGATTAGAGATCAATGGATTTAGTTATCTGGTGAAGTTCCCCTGCCTCTCTGGTGCTATTAAAAGGTTTTGCTATTGTAACGAGCACCAGAACTTTTCATTTTAAACTTGCCCAACTGAGGCTTCCACTTAGGCTGCAGAGTGTAAGAAAGTTACTGGACTTCTGCAGGCAGCTTTACTGTCATGCCACTGAAACACAAGTCCAAGAAAAACTCCAAACAGATACTTCATACATTTGAAGACAAAAATTGTGCATAAAAGGGGGAAAAAAACCAACATTGCAGTGTGTTTTCTCAATGTAATCAAAGGATGCTGTTGTAGAGAAAATTGCCTTCTAATTAGTTCATAATCAAATCCTGAGAAATGGGGTAAAGCCTGTTTGAAAAAGTCTGTTGTCTGAAGCACCGCAAACTTGAGGGAAAGGAATCCTCGGTCCCAAGAGCTCGGGGGCCTCCAAACCACAGACCCGGCCCGCGGCTGGGCTGCCGCCAGCTGTTGGCTGAGGACTAGTGGACACTGCCTATTGCTCCCTGCTCCACCACTGGCTCCAGTGCTTTTGTGTGCTGTTCAAAGCTACTGATTCGGGCCCCAAAACACCCACTTCCTCCCCCTTCCCTCCGCGAGGCAATGCGAACAGCTGCCACAGAGATTTTCTCTGCAGTGCATGTGTGGAGATTCCTCCTGTGTTTGGCGTCCCTGTACAGCAGAAACGTATCATAAAGCCCTTCAGGATTTGGCCCATGCTGTGTGTGAATATCTTGGCTTTCAGGTTTGAGGGACTAAGCAGTTTTTTATTTTCTTTTTTTAAGCATGGAACTTCCTGGGGAGAGAAAAAGCCTGAACCCAGCTGATTTTGCATTGTCTTTTTTAAGGTGAACAGAATAAGCCATTCCAGGCATTTTCCTTCATAGTGGACTCTTGTTAGTAGGTAAAAATACAGCTCATGTTTGTGTTGACCCCATGTATTTAGGGAGTGGGAAGGCAAAAAGGAACTCTTCTATACTTTCCCACTCTCTTCACCCAGGACTTGGTACAGCTTCAGAAGCTATTCCTGTAGCTACCAAGCTTCATAGGGCTAATCTCACCAGGAAGGGAAACTAGAAGAAAATTATGGCAGAGTAAATTCAACCTTCCCACCTCTGTATTAGCAAGCTGCAAATAATGACACATATTGCACTGTCATGAGATTGGATGGCAAAAACTGATAAAAAGTCATTCAGCACACAGGACAGATTCCAGATTGAGCCATAGGCTGACACAGTATTATTTCTGTCTAGCAACATTTTACTGTCCAGAGCTGCAATTCACATTGCACTGTATATTTATGAAATTCTTTGCTGCTGAAATGACCAACACACATCAAAACAACCCCAAATCGTACCAAGATGACACTCCTACCCCATGGTTAAAGCAAGAATCACCAACAGCAAACCATCCACACCTGTTAACTTAAAGTCTTACCAGGGTGACAGCCAGCTTAGCTCAAACACTAGCATCTCTGCCACCCCAAACTAAAATAAAAACCTGTCAAAGGAATGACAACATATAATGGAAGAGGGCACCAGTCCTGAAGAGGTGATCTGGTTTTGATAAAAAGCTCACTACTGATTTCAGGATTTTGTTGTCCATGAAAAATGCCCTCAATTGCCAGATGTTCTGAAAAGCTCTTCAAACATACTAAGCGTGCCCAGAGATAGACTATCAGGCCATGAGGCTCCCTAGGGAAGCCACATAGTTCTGTACTGCACAGAACAAATTGTAAATGTATTTTTCATATGGGCAGCCAGATAAAATAAGAACTAATCCAAATACCAAACTAAGTCAAAAACCTTTGTGAGAGCTCGGATAAACACCCCCTAACTTATCCATGTAAAGTATCATTCGGGCATAAAAAAGCTCCTTTAATTTTGCTGCTATCCCAGACTCTTAAAAAAAATCCTGTCCTGCAAGCATCTGCCATTCCAGGATGATACAGGTACTTTGGAGCTTCCATTCACACGAGCTGAATTTGTGGAGCTGTATCCAAACTGAATTTCTGAAACCTCTGCAGTTTTAGAGGTTCACCCTTCAATGGTTTTTAGGTGCTTCTAGCTTTGCTCATTATCAATAAAAAATAAGCCTAGAAGTTTTCATATTTATTTCCATATTCATATCTTTCTGAGGCTCTGAAAATCACTGCACACATACAAGATGCTAAAATAACTACCTTTCTTGTAGCTAGAGTGCACTAAAACAGTTTTCCTCGTGACAGTCTCTGCTACTGCAGATGGTTTGAAGCCAGAGAGGCAAATGGGGCTCTGAACTTTCTCAAAATTGGAGCTGGTCTGTGTCTGAGGTTTACCCCAGTGCAGTATAGATGTAGGAGACAGCCAAATACCTCAGATCTGAACGCTGTCTGCTTGGGGGAGCAAGTGTGCCCTGAAGTCTCTGTTCCTGGCCATGACCCTTTCCCATTTGTGTTTCCATTCCCAAGGCAGCACCCAGCCTGTTACAGTGCACTCATTGTCAGCGTCTGTAGGTGTCTCCAGGTAAAGCTCATCTTGATTTTTTGTTTTTCTCTTCTACTTCATCTCTATTTTAAAAACAAAAATACCCTTTGTTTTAACAATCTTTCCACCACTCTTTTTTTAAGTGGTTGGCTTTAGCCTGCCTTAACCGAGCTCACAAACACCTATATTTACTTTTCTTTTTTTCTTTTTTGTGCTTGCCCATTTCCTCCTGCTTTTACTGCAGTGATCTCCAAGGCCTAAACTATGCAAACAGACTTGAGAGATGCACAGTACTGTCAGGGGCTGCAGACGGTGACAAAGAAAAGCCAGCCGAAGTCAGCCTCCCACCACTTGCTCCAGCACGAGCGCTGCTAGAGGAAAAAGGACAGAATTAGGGCCATGATGTGGTGGCTAGAAGTGAGGTTATTGCATGATCTGTACAATCATAAAGGATTCCTCCTGTTTCCTCATTATGGTGGGAAAATGTATCTCAAAAAAAAAAAAGCATATGTAGTGTCATCTAGCAGCAAAGGATTTAATAAAAAGGGGTTGTCTGGTCCTTTACTAAATGACATCAACAACTTTCAGTTTTCTTTGGTTTCTTACTTACCAGTGGGGGAATTGTGTTTAATTTAAAATATTTCTCAACAGCTTACAAAGAAAACAAATCTAGAAGCAAATGTCCAAACCTGTTTTCTTCTAGTAAGTGACTCATACTGGTATTATTCTCAGTCCGTGTTTATATGTTAATGCAATCATACCTATGTCCTTCCCCTCATTTCCCAGCAT
This sequence comes from Aptenodytes patagonicus, assembly GCF_965638725.1. Lineage (NCBI taxonomy): Eukaryota > Metazoa > Chordata > Aves > Sphenisciformes > Spheniscidae > Aptenodytes > Aptenodytes patagonicus. The sequence goes on along the minus strand of NC_134955.1, from coordinate 58,105,492 downwards.
GTCTTCTTTCACTACTCTTCTTGTAGCACTCCCCAAAGGTTTGCCTGTATCAGTCCACAGTGACTGATTTACACACTAGAAAGTCTCTGGAAGCATAAAGATGCATCATGCATAGCACTGCCTCAGTTTAGAGCAGGAACATGCACAAATTAATTCCCATGATATTTATGGGAACTTAAACATAGAGGGGCAGAGAATTAAAAACAGGGATGCTCCCTAGCAGGCAGGGAGACTGCTGGCTAATATACTCCCTTGGATGAAATCTCACCAGGAAAGTGTTTGGAGCCTAACCCTAGACTCCACATGCCAAGTTCTTCAGTCTGGTGCTATGCTAGATGTACCAGTCCAATCTGTGGCAGTGCGTGACTCAGCCAGACCTCACACAGCTGAACCGAGCTTGGAAGCCTCTGCCTATGAATTCCTGGTTTAGACTTCACTTTCTCTGCCTGTTTTCTATTAGCTCTGTGGGTTTTCAGGCTTTTATGGCAATCCTCTGACTGAAAATTACTGCTGCCCAAGACAGCCTGACTGCCAACAAGGTTGCAAACACAGAAGATCTTTTTCAGTAATTCTTTGGGCCATGAAAGGTTGGTTATTTTCAAACTTTTCATTAAATGTACATTTCTGAAAGCTGAAACGTTAATTTCCATACACTCCTCTCTCTCTTTTTCTCTCTCCCTCTCACTTACTTACTCTCCTTTTTAAGCTGACATCAAGAATTCAGGCACAGAGAGAGAGAGGAAAGGATTGCAAATATATTTTTCATGTAACTCTACTGAAGTCAGGGAACTTACACTAAGGAAAATCTGGGGCCGCTCTGTTTATTTTCTCATTCTGGGTTTCCTTAATTTCATGCCACTTAGAATTACATTTAATTGCAGCAGTTCTCTATTTCATTTTCAGTTGCACTCCTTTCCCAGCATGTTCCCCAGGACATTTGAAGAAAGAGAAAGGCTGAATCAGTTTGGAAAAATGTGAATATTTCTGAACGTGTGGACACTTCTCACTTCTCAAGTGTGGGAGGAATATTTTACTGCCCACCTACCCATCACTCAAATGCTCCTATCAGGTTATTGAAATAAATTAACATTAGGAATAATTATCTGAAAAGAAGAATGCTCTTCCTGCCTCAAAAGGCACATCTACTAATTTTGACCTAGGTATCATAAGCCCAGGCTGGTTTCAGAAAACAAACTGAGGAATGCCTAAATCCTCTGAGGCACCCGCTCCTCAGTACTTGATCTGAAGCCACGTTACTGGCAAATAGAACTACTCACACAAAACTCTCACTCTGCTCTAGTTGCATTTTGAAACAACAGCTTATACCATATACCATCTGTACTCTGAAAGCTGAGGACCCGACATGTGGCCAGCTCTACCTGGGCAGGGGGGAAACACAGATCAAGGATTTTGCTAAAAAGCTTCTTGCCAAGGTTCCTTGGCACTCAATAGCACAACCTCTTGGACCACGGTCACTCTTACTTTCATTTGCAAATTCAGTAAACACTCACATGGTGGAGCTTAATTCTCTTGAAAGTTCATGGTCAGCAAATTTCAAAAAGTCACACACAGGCATTCGCATGCATGAGTAGTCACATAGGAGCTTGCTCATTCACCAAGGAGCGAAACAGTGACACGTGACTTGTGGAAGCACTCATAACTCAGTTACACATCTTGAATACTGTATATGGAATATTTGGAGACATCTGTTCATGATTAACCCAGAAAGGTTTTAAAATATTTACATTCTTCCTTGTGGCCCTGATTCAGCAAGGTACGCAGGCATATGTGTAACTAAGCAAATAAATAGCAGAGCATGGTAGGAAAGCACAGTGTGAGGAATAACCGAGATGTTTTACTTCCTCTATTAATCCCCTTTCAATGGACAGATGGAGAGAAATATGGTTGTAGAAAAGATATGGGTAAGGAGAGGACAGTGTCCTGGAAGCGGAGTGGTGTGACCTGTTCATGGATCAGTGCTGGTCCTTAGAAATGTGGAAAAAGTCACGCAAGAATAGAAAGCACGTGGGGTAATTTTGGAAGAAGTCCCAGTTTAATATATATTTAATGCCAAAACCCTTTGTTGCAAGTGAGTTTTGCTTGTGGATTTTTCATGAGCAGGAAAAGAAGATACATTCATTGGATGATTTATGCATTTCAAATTATTTGCTCAGCTCACTGCAGAATGAATTGATACGCTACAGAAATCCATATTACATCTATTTCACCTTCCTGTAGCTTTGAGGATACATGGCAAAACAGCTTTGCTTAATGCCATATTCATGTGTCCTATGGGAGAAAAACTATTTTTTTCATTCTTTTTCTTCATCTGTGTATTCATTAAACACACACACACAGAAGCACTGAAATATGAAGAGATCCCCAAAAGCAAAGCAAGCTGAGTTGGAACATGTTTCTGAATTTGTTTGCAAACCTGCGACAGTGAACAAGTCTCAAAAAATGATACAGTTAGGTGAGACTGCAAAGTTTTGGGGAAGTTCTTTGAACACATGTAAACATGATGTGTGTAGGCAAATGTTTAACTTGCCTTTTTTACTTCTACAAATTATATTATGAAATCAGACATCTCTGACTTCTTAGGAATGTCAAATCAATGTATTCCTTCAAAACAGATAATTGCAGGGAACTGCTCTGCTTCTCAGCTTCTATAGTTTTGATTGTTCCACTTTCAGACTGATAATGATCAGACGCTTCAGTTGTTTTAGCAGTTCATTTACATAATACAGGTAGTTTGGGAAACATCACCTGCAGCCCCATATATAGTGTGTTAGACACTGCAGACTCTGAACAAAAAAGAAGCAAACACATTGATTTTATGCAACTAGAGGACAGAGACAAGTCTTGTGCTTTCATTCACTGCCCTTTGATCACAGGGACCTACATTTTAATCCATCCTAGGCAGAATCATGGAAAATGTATTTGATCTGATAGCTGTATCAGCACTACTTTAATACGCTTCTCTCTCAGATTCAGGATTGAAGCATCTAGATTTAAAATGTCCTTCTGGTGCCAAAAGAGATTGAGTTTGACAGATTAGGATTTATGAGTGCTGCTAACTTGTAGCAGAGGTCATCTGATATGGTCACTCCTATATTGTTCCTATGAGAGAATGCATTGTAGTGGTTTGGAAGTAGCAATATGGAAGATATAGTGTGTGTCTTGTTACCACACATATAATTAGGATCTTAATGAGAAGCTTTCTATTAACATCGTATTAGGGCTAGTGACCTAGAGTGATACAAAGTCAATGGACCCATTACGTTGTGTGCCATACTGTACAAAGTCCCACTGAGAGCCACAGAATATTGAAGGGCCATCCATATGATGCCCTCAGGGTCTATTCTCCCTTCAATGCATATGTATAACTCTCATTAATGCTAATAGAAGTTACATCTGAATAGTTAGGGGAGAACAGACCCTCTGTTTAATGTGAAAGTGTACTTGGAAGTGATTCCACAGGAGCTTTGGGATCCAAAACAATGTCAATGAAGTTACTACAAATCAATAGGTGAGCACCAAGTGAAATCAATGGGACATCGTGCACAGTCCACACTGAGTGCCCAAAATGCATTGGGCACACAATGCTCCCCGCCCTCCAAACCTCCCCCAAAAAAGACCTATGGTATATTTTAAAATGGAGGCCACCTAAGCCAAACCTGTTATATTCTTTATTCATCCCTTCCTCTTATGTAATAAGCTCAGGAAATTATCCCCACTTTACAGACGAGAAAACATCTCACCTAACTTTCATAGTCTAACGATCAGTTTAATCTACTTTTCTAGACTCTTTTTATGATTCACAGGGACCATAAGCCACCTAAAGTGGGTAATGGATTGTGGTTGTGTTGAGGCAAGATGATTCATCCTTTAGGGGTGCAAATTTCCCTCCGCTGACTGCACAGGAAGTGCAGACATAGCTGACTCACATTACATGAGGTGACTGCAACCACCTCGGGGTCATACAATATGTATGTAGTTGCATGAGGTCTTGAACCTTGGTTTTCAAGGGTCAGCCCAACTGCTCTAGCCACCACACTGCTTTTCTTTCTTGACAATGACTCTAGATCCCTGGAAATCTTCCTATCTTTGAAATTGTAGTGTTTGCACTAAAATAACCTCTGTGATATTCAGCAGGTTTTCTCTGGGGAGCAGCATATTCTCTGTGCAACTGTAGGCATAGCTGCAGAAGCACTGCCTGGCACATGTAGGATATAACCATTCTCTGTATGTGTACTCTAAATGTTCTCAGCACTGGCCTAAGGGCTGCCACTGAAACTCCTGGGCAGACCCCCTTTGACTGCCAGGGAGCAGCAAGAGCAAGCCATTCCAATAGCTGAGGGGAGCCGGGAGCTGGAAGCCAGGGCAGGGCAGGTGGGGGTAGTAGCCTCATCGGTGTGGGGGGCAGTCCCACAGCATCCAAGCAAGAAGAAAAGAGCAGCTCCAGGGATGGTTACTGGGTTCAACCAAAGTCTAGTGATCATCCTCAAATCCATATGGGTGAGGCAGGTCCAAAGTCAAGCCAAAAAGTCAAGTCAGTGTAGCTCAGGTAGGGGCCAAAGGTGAGTGCCTAAGCTTAAAGACAGCTCTCAAGCAAGGAGGGACAGGCCTCCACTAAGACTGCAGGACAGACATCTGCACCATATCTACACTGGTCCTGAGACCAGGCAGCCAAACTGCCAGGCAGGAGTGGGGCAATGCACCCAGGACCCTGACAGCCGTCGCTTCACAGTGGAAACTCCTAACTTAAATTTCTAAAATGTTCATGCTGTTATATTTGGCTTTGTACTTGCAATAAAAGTGATCAAAGTCATGCTCAATTTTGAAAGGAGATATGGATCATATCTCTGACTGTGGCTAGAGGAGGGCCCTATGAAGGGATACATCAACCACAGCACTTTTAAATCGCCATGAGTATGAGTCAACAAGCCCTACATCCCTGAGGCTTTATGCTACAGCTCTCTTCTGCTAACACCTAGGCTGGTAATGAACCACTGTGTATTGTGTCATTAGACCACCTTGGAGCTAGGACAGACCCAAGGATAGATTTGAATTAGTGAAGGATGACAGAATGGGAAGATGCTCTACTGTCACGCCTTCTCCTTACCTTATCAGCATATCTGGCTACTATCACTTCATTTAAGTATCTTCCCATCCCTCAGGCGATGACTTATCTGTGATTACTCTATGACCATTTTATCTTTTATCAGACCACTCTCTGACTCACCTTATCCTGTTCTGCGCCTAGAAGTGTGTTCCCAGGAAGCGGGGACTAGTCATCAGCTTCAGCACACCGAAGTTCAAAGAAACAGTTAACACCCCTGGGTGAGATCCTCTTACTGCTGCGTGTAGCCCCTGTGCACAAGAGCAACCATCAAGTCTGCTACCATTGTCAGGCTGAAACCCTACACATTAAAATAGCCACTACAATCTCTAATGTGACTGTGACTACATAAATTTTTACCTCTTTGTCACACCTTTACCTTTTCTCATGCAAAAATACACATATTTGTGAAAATGCAGTCTATTTACCTGACAGACAGCAGTGACTGCAATGGAAGATTAAAACTCTAGAAACAAGAATTTCCACTACAGTTAAAAAAAGAAATCTGTGGTTTGGAGCTTTTCAGTGTTTCATGTAATCACAGTCCCAGTGCTTGTACTGAAAAGTATATGCAAGACTGAAATCTTTTTGAAAAGAAACCAAAACAAAACACTTGAGGAGGAAAAGAAAAGGACTATGTGTGTATGTGTGTACAGGTATCTGCATACGGTCATACTTAAAATGGGCAGTGTGTGTTTGTACATACATCCTTCTCTCTCTTTGTATGACTATACATTTCGATATATGCAGCCAGCATGTGTCTATACTACATTTAGTTAAAAAATAAAGACTTCTATTCATATCTGCCTTGATAAATGCATAAATGCACAGACAGTTTCTTGGCCACAACTACTGCGTGCTTGACAGATATGGTCACCTCATACCAGACCTCACCTAGACCTGGGGCAAAGACAAATCCAGTTTGATTGATTGGGATATTGTGTATTCATTCATTAGTCCAGGCTTTGGCAGACAAGACCTGGCAGGTATCTTCTTGTAAGCAGACGGCTTTCCTGGTGTGGTCTTGGCTTTTCTGGCAGCTTAGCTGTGAAATTTTATACACTTCTGTGGCTGGGATTAAGGCTATCAGGACTCCAAAATTTCTCATATATTAGACAGCATATGCAGACTGAACCCTCTTGCTGTATTCCCTGTCCCTAAGAAAATGAAGTCTGCATTACTCCTGTTGGGCTTTCCTATGTAGGGTGGGCCTGGGGCCCATTTTTCAAAGTTTCTTTTTATAAAGAAAGCACCTGGAATTCACAGCAAGTTTCATATAAGATTCTCTTCCAATTGATTTCAGCACAGTCCCCAAAACCCAGACTGAGTTTTAATATTCCCTCCAGAGAGAGAATTAAAGCAAAAAAGAGAACCAAAACAGATAACCAGAAACCAAACCAAAACTTTCAGTGTTAATGCATGGTTTATAAGTCAATTATGTGTCAGAAGTACAGGTTTCCAGGCTTTAGAGATAGCTCATCCTTAAGGTTGGTATTAAGATGTGTAAGCTGAAGTACTTTGGCTACTGAAGCAGACAGCAGAGGAAAACACAGCTCATATTGGCCGTTTAAATTCTTTTTTCATTCATTATTTTCCCTAGATCATAAATCCACCGCTTTGTAAACTCGCCAAGAAAAATGTAAATGGGAACACACTGCAGAGGACAGGATTTGCTCAAAGTGAGCAAAGTTCATCAGTTAAAAAGGGCCAATGAGACTGAATTAAAATAAGTGTTCTCAATTCTTATTTTCAGAAAACCCATTTTATAGTATTTAGCTGGTAAAAAATACTTTCACATCCACTAGAAGCCTCTTGATGTACTGCCAGAGTGGAATAAAATGCCTTATTATAAGTAAAAATCAGGCCCAGAGTTTTGAGGTGGTTTTCTATAAGTATAGATTCCTGATGTATGAAGGTCAAAATAAAAACAAACACACAAACAAACAAACAAATTGAATAAATTTGGCCCTTCCTTTTGAAGAAAGAGTTAATACAAATTATGCACTTATTAAAGTGTTCAGATATATTTGGCTTTGAGAAGGAAAGCAAAGCATGTAAATATTGCTGATCTGCTTCTTTTTTATTATTCAGTCAATATGTAGTCTTTGTTTTTAATTAAATAAAGCTGACAGTATTATAGTCTCTTCACTCCCACCCATCCAATGCCAGATCAGAACTTAGCACAGTTTTAGGCTCTAAACTTGGAAAAGCTTAGATTCATGCTTGACTTGATGAGTATGATTTGTCTCATTGCCTTCAGTGGATTGATCTTAATACAGCTTCTCATTCTGCAAGGAGTTAAACAGGTTTGTAAGTAATTACAAGCACAAAAAATGAATGCATTTATTGAGGTCACTGTGACATGGCAGAGGAGGGAGATCAATATTCTTTTGAGGGGACTCAGAGTTGTATTATTATTAAATAATTAAAAATTACTAAATGATTCATGCTTTGTTTTGCTTTATTCATTCAATGTTTAACAGGTAGGTTTTTCTGTTACTTGATTAAAGACAACAACATTTCCTGTGAGAGCATAGCCAAAATTATTGTGTAGTATTGTCAAATAAAAGATTTGATAAAATAAACCTTTTGCAACTGCTCACTGAACATACCTAATTTCTACCAGTGGGATCTTTATTCAGTTTGTTTCCTCTAGTAGTTTGGATTAATGATCTTCCCACTGTACTAGCAATTGCTGTTCTATAACTACTTACCATTTGGGTTTAGTAACTTTTGGTGCATGATTGGTCACATGCTATTCTTTTTTTTTTTTCCATCAGATGCCTAAATCTTTTCTGGCTGAAAGATGAAATCTTCCTATTAGCTGTAATTGGTGCTGGATCACACTTCTAGAGGAAACTTAAAGGAGTATAATATAATTCATACACAAATGTGTTCACTGAAAATTCTGCCAGTTGCTGAAGATAGCACCCATCCCAGCCACTAGGTATCTTAACAAAGCTCCTAAAATACAGTACTATCTCACAAATACAATACCAGAAATCTCACAATGAGAATCTTCAGCCTTAAGCAACTTAGATTTTTTTTAAAATTTAAGATTATTTTTATTCATATAAATATTTTTTAGATAGCCAAGAAAAATGGTGAAAATGGCTACCTCAGATAGCAGCAAATGACAAAAATTAGTGTGATTCATTATTTATTATAACTATCTTAATTTAAGGGAATCCACTTATACTTTGTGGTTGTGTTGAGGTAACAGTATGTACAACTGACTACTTATACATAAAAGACACATTTTCAAAAATAGCTAGAATAGTTGTCTATGTAGGTAATCAGATATTTGTTCATCAAATGACAGACAAGGACAAAAATCAAATGTATTTGTATAGATCGGAATAGAGATAGGTATAACATGCCCTGTTTATTAAATATTTGTTTGGTAGATAAAAGCTGCATCCTCATTGTACTGGTCAAAGTGAGATTTATTAAAAGCCCATAGAAGAATTTTTTTTACAAACCAGATAGAAGTACTCTAGTCTGTTTAACGCTTTAGCTTTTTATTCTTTTTTTAAGATGACTAGCACAAAAGCCTTGTTTTTTAGTGTTGCACCAGCATATGTGTAGCTAGCATGGAAAATGCTATGTAAATAATGGTATAACAAGGATGTGTTCCCACAGTAAAATTGGACTCCCTGCTATATGTTTGTATTTAACTTGGTTCATTCTGGGCATATGTTTTTAAAAAAAGCAGCAATTCCAGGGAATGGACATTTGACAAGCAGGGCTGTTCTTAGAACTGGCTACCCCTTGGAGTACTGAAATGAGAGAGCTTTGGTTAGCGAATGTCATTGCATTGCCAGTTCATCACCTATTATTATGTGAGCAACTTATCTAAGCTGGGCTGCACTGTAAGACAGCCCCCATAGAGAAAAATAACATCCTGACATGAGCAGAATGGTTTATTGCGTACCCAATCTAAATAAACAAAGTTGAAGAGAAATCAGAGATCTACTCTCCTTCATCCTACTAACCACAATATATAAAGGCAGTGGTGACGACCTTTTCCTCTTCATTGTTTTTCTAAAGAGCAGAGGTTTGTCTGCAAGACAGTAGGGCAAGGGGACAATGTAGGTCTTTTTCACATGTGAACACAGAGGAGGACCAGGCAGACCAGTTAGATGGGACATGAAAACCTGCTATTTTTGCCTGGCTGCCAATGCTAGCCCATTCTGGAAGTAGGAATGGGCCCTGATCAGCAGAGCTGGCACAAGCGCAATCCTGCTTGCAACGGTGGCGTGGCAGCTGTGCCCTTGCAGAGTGTCAGTGCATTGTGCCTGTTACCAGCACCATGGCTGCAGGAGGCCCTGCTACTCTGCCTCTCCTCCTCCTTCCTCCCCTCTCTGCCCAGTTCCCAGTTATGTGGACTGTGAGTTAATGCCATAATTGACCCTAGCTAATTAAACCTCTATACACCTCTCCCTTAAGTGCATCATTAGTCCTATTTTTCAGTTGGTGAAAATGAAGTAGATTAAGTGATTCACCCATAGCCAAAGAACAAATCTGTACTAGTTGGGATCAGTCCCAATGAGACACATGGAACTGACTCCAAACATGCAGGATACCATTCACTCAAACAGTTCTGTAAGTATGTATAACAGTTTAACTTTGTTCTCGTACCCGCTTTTTGGTGTTTCTTCCTCAGCTAAAATTTCCTTTAGAATTTTAGGGGGGAAACTGTGAAAACTTCATGTAGGAACGTGGTATTAGTGAGCCCTGTGAAAAGAGTCTCAGGGCATCATTACTCAGGAAAGATAGTAACTTCCAAGGTCAAAGGCTAATTCTGGACTGAGAACTGAGGCACGAATAGCTTTAATGGCTTACCCAAGGGAGTCTGTGGCATTGCTGGGAACTGAACCCAGAATTTCTGAATCCCAGTCAAGTTCCATAACCACAAGACAACTCCAGGACTAGCTGTAACCTACAACTGCCCCTGCCCAAGAATTCAGCCAGGCGCCTCGTAATCAACAAGAAGTAGTTTATTGCTCTTGATGAAGTACAGATAAATCTCTAAGTGGGTGAGTCAGTAGGAACCAAGCAGTTTTTCTCCAGTGAGACATAACCTGGCATATAACGTATTACATTGCCTTCTCTTCCAGAGCAGTTTGCTTCCTTTTCCAGAGGTCTGTGAGTTTTTGAAGCTTCATCCAGTCTTGAAGGCATACGGGGAAAATGGATCCCCGTTGATTCAAGATAGAGATGTACCTTCTTTAGAGAATGACTATTTATGTTTTCTTCTGACAATTATTTTTCCAGGATTGAGACTACTTCAAGATATTTTTAGGAAACAGCAGCATATGCCAAATATTCGCCTGAGTGCTTTATGACCTTATGGTGAGGCCTTCTTAAGGGGCAAAACATTAGCAAAGAATGGTGTACGATTCTGTTAGAGAAATATAAAAAAATATACATGGTTAAGTATTGTTTCAGTAGGGAACAAATCAACACATCCTTAATAAGACCAGTATTCCCGGGGAAAAAAATACCAACACAACACACACACAAAGAAGCTTAATAATTTTTCAGCAATGGATTTTAGAGGACTGCTTGCCCCTACAGAAGATCTCTTAATCTTTAACTGTGTCTAGTACAGTGCCTGGCTTCCCTACAATAAACTAAGGTGATCCAGCCCCAGTGGAACTAAGCACTTCAGCAAATGCCTGGCCTTGAACTCATGAATACCCCCACCAATTAAATATCATCCTAAATTATTAAATGTCATGCTAAATTGAATCCGAGTAACAAGCAGCAGCAAAAACAGGGAAACAAAACCAGAAGAGAAGACACCAAAAATGCGAAGGAATGAAGCGAAATTCTGATTTTAATATACAGCTTTAAGGTTGGCTAAGAATTTTCGTTAAGAGTCTTTTCCCTTTCTTTCAGAAAAAAGAATTTGCCTTTAGGCACAACAGGATTGAAATTAAATCAAATTCTTCCATGGTCAAGGTGCAATAGGAATACTCCAGGCCTTTTTCATCCTTCAGATCCATTTTCTTGGGAAATAGAATTGGAGGAATAGGAACCTTTAGTAAAAAATCATTGATAAAATCTTACAGAGTCAAATTACTTTCCCCTTCACTTTCATGTGCACTAACGCTTCTGTGCATAAAAGATAGAATTTGTATAAGGCACCTCCTTGAATACAGAAAGCAAGGTCAAGCTTAACAAAAAGAGGTTGTAAGTACCAATTCTATCAGTTAAGTGGTATAGGACAGTGCCAGACAAAATCCAGGGCATTGCTTAGTGCTGTAGCTGAAATCTGAATTAGACAATAGGGTCTATTTTCCATAAATTTCTTTCCATGCATAATATAGTGGGGAAGATAACATCAATGCTTCTTCTGATATTCTTAAAAATTAATATGGGAAGCTTCATGGAAAAGCTACTGGAAGGAAGGGAGGAAGGAAGGACGGAAGGAAGAAAGAATGAAAGAAAATTCTTCTGTTCCCCAGTCCAGAAGCACTTTCAGTGAGATACTTAAGCACTTGTTTAACTTTCACTGCATATGTGCTTCTATTAAATTCAATACACTCTGCTGAATAAGACAGCTCGTTTCCACAACTTCAATTTGTGATGCACTGCAAGAAAGAAACATATTGAAATTCAGGTTTGCCTGGCACACCAGGCTGTCGTTAATCTCACATTGCAGGGCCACAGTGTCTTTAATTAATAGAATATCGTATTACTAAAGTTAAGAATGAAAATTATAGCTTTTTTGCTTAACTTTCATATGACACCTGACCACTGCTACAGGGAATACTTAACTCGCAATGAGTTCACGGTAGTCACAGATTCAAGAGATAAAACAAATATTTGATCAGATGAGTATGAAATATGCTTACCAAAACATATTTGCAATATTTTTAATAACACTAAGTTTTCATGAATAATCAATTGACATTAAAGATGACAGGATAGATTCAGTACATACTCATTCTACAAAATAGTGTACTTGAGTGGCTAGAAGCAATAGAATTTTCACCAGTGCTTTGCATAAGAAACTGTACTGTCGTATATTCAAGGTTACTTAATGACAGTGTTCTGGTATTTCCTCTGTTTAGTGTAGGTTCTATGTACATCCATATGGGGCTCACAAAAATCTGCTGTGGAGTGACTGATCCACATTTTGGCTGAGTACAGGAACAACTGAACTTCTCCTGTGATGCTGTAAAATGAAATAAGTAATGTTACAGTCAAAAGTAATTTACAGTCTGTAGATTTAAGCCTTGTTTATATACATAGTTGCTGCAGTTTAATTAAAATGGTGCCAACCTCCATTTGGACATCCTTCTGTTTTAGTTGGTTTAGTTTAAGCCTATTTTAAGTGACTTACAAACAATCAAAAATATGAGCGTCCACACAGAGCTTTCTGTACTATCTTAACCAAATGAATTTAAAGTCAGATTTTTAATTGACACCAGTACAGCTCAACAAATGGCCAAATCTCAGATACAGAAGGGACTATATGAGATGCTGCAAAGGATGAAAGTCCACCTGATATCTATTAGTGGTAAGTGCAAGGCAATAATTTAGAAGCAAGTGCTAAAAGGAGTACAGATGGAAGACATTAAGCGAAACTAACAATAATTACAAAGACTAATAATGAGAACAGAAAAACCCAAATGAGGTTGAACCAGACTCGTGTCCTCATGTATGTCTTCTGTATGCTGGTCACTTTAAGCCACATCCCAAGTAGCTATAGATAGGCATGCAGGGGTGTCTCCTCCAGATTTACATCACTGCCTTCCATGCTGATAAAAGAAAATTTGGAAGACGGAGGAGTCTGTGGTAGAAGCAGCAGGCACTGAGATGAGATTTCGTTAGGCTCCCCGCTTTGTTATCCCTGCTTAGCACAGCAACAGCACCTGCTGGTAGGAGAAGACAAAGCCTTTACAGAGAGGAAGCTTTTGTTACTTGCTAACTCGCAGTTCCCCTGGGGCAGGGTGGAAGACAGATATTTATAGCAGGCAATAAAAAGTATGCATAAAGTCTGTCTGGGGCAGGCCAAATATATTTTATCAAATCAAATTACTTTGGATTTCCCTGAGAAATCTGTAACTCTGGGCTCCCTTAGTAAATCGGCACAAATTCTTCATCCTGATGGCAATAAGGTTGTTCCATGTGTGGCTGCACAAAAAGCTACTGAAGGGCTTCTACAGGCTATTACTTCTTGTGAGCTCATTCATTTCCCTCATCCCATCATCGCTAACTGTGGGAGCAGGATGCCAGCACATGATGTCAGAATTTTCCAGAAATATAAGGACTGGTGCACTTTCTATTCCCATCTAATTCAACAATGGTGGTTTGCACTTGCTGCCAGATGGCAAACGCTCTAATTTCCATTGACGTTAGGGGGAAGTCGTGCAGGCTCAGAATGCAGGAGAAAAGGGCTACTGAGGCATGGACTGAGATGTATTCTAGCAGGGCCTTTCAGAGGCTGATCAAATCAGGAGATGATCTTTTCAAACCATTAGGAAAGAGAATCCAACCAGCTGGACTGTCCTGGTAATTTATGATATTACATCTATCCCGTGGGCATATACATTTTATTTTAAGTGGTAGCAATTAAGAAGTTGAAGAGTTGTAATATGGGTACTTAAGATCATCATTTATGCACTATAGGGTCCTCAGCATACCTTGCTTCACAAAGGCTATACAAAATATGAAAGCATCAGACTGTATCAGGAAGGCACATACACATAAGCTCACATTCATCCACATTGATGTAAAAATTTAAACATCTACATAAATTAAAACATTTACTTAAGAATGATTCTTAGATGTTTTCCTAGGAAACACCCTATAAGCCTGGAACAGAATGTTTATATCATATATATATATTTCTAAAGACACCAAAAATATCTCACAGGTTATCGTTGAATGGTAACTGAAAGGGCACACTGGCTAATTAGGTTTGAAAGTTGCTGGTTAGACAAGCATTTCTGTAGTAAAGATATCTAAGGAAAGTGGTTGATTAGCTTTACAAATTGAGAATCATGTTGAGATCTGTACAAAATCAGACCCTGATACTGTCTTCCTTGCCCTAATGTAATTTATGAATTTGACGGCCTGGCCCACTAGGGAATACATACTTAAAGCATATCCTGCTGGTGTCAGAAGCAAAGGAAAAAAAAATTAACCCAGGCTTTGTAAGTATTTGATTTTCTTTCCTAAGCAACAAAGAAAAGAGGATCAAACCCTATCATTGTATTGACCTTAACAATAAATATGCCAGTGTATTCACATATTGTTTGCGTGTAATGAATAACAGAGTACCCTGCCTTAAATAGATAAACAGGTAATGGTTAGGACTGTCTCCTATGGAAAGTCATATGTTATACAAACACAGTCATAAAACAATATTGCAGGCTTTATTTTAATCAAGACTAACGTTAGGACATATACACTCCTTTGTCAAGACTGCTTCTTTCTGTCTGCAGGCAATTGCATTTTTACACTTGGAAGAAAAGGAACAAAAAGGATATTGAACTGATGAAAGTTTTTTGCCTATATTATTCTTTCAGGCATATTCAGTACATGCAATCCACCGTGCTGCAAAAATAAAAGCTATCGTATGTTAAGGCAGGACTGAATCAAAGCCCAGTCAATATATGCCAATAAATTGAGAAAAGTCTTAGTTCTAGATGCTCATGCCCATTTCTACAAACTGCTTATGTAATCTAAAATAGGACACGGTTGTGAGTATCCAGACTTGAGAGAGGTCATTTTATTGCATTGGCAAAGGAGATGATCTATTTTGTGTTTGGCTTAAACACTGTTGTACGTGTATCCACTTTTCAAACTAATATGTTATCCTCTAGGGAGCAGAAGGCGGTGGTGCACATCTTCTTGGCCATGCGGATGCCTGTTTGAATCCAAACCAGAATTCCTTAGGATTATACTATTGTTCCTGTTCGGCCACAACAGCAGTGAAACTGCTGATTCCCTCCAAAGCTGGCACCAGAGAAGTGTGAGCCCAGAGGCAATACTTCAGGAATGCAAGGTGAGATTTTTAGATTTTTTTTTTTTTTTTTTCCACAGGAATATTGAAAGGTGGGCGGAAATTATTTTACCTCAGAGGATTTGCATTCATGGTTCTGGGCTTGTCCTAAAACAACCAGCAACATCCAGGAAAAATAGGTGGGCACGCTGTCAGCCATGCTGACTCACCCTGGGCTGTTGTTTTCCACACTTCCCTCTATCAGTCTGTTTTACTGCGTCTTATATTTGGACTTCAGGACTTGGGGGGAGAGGTGGGGTTGGAGAATCTGACTGCTCAGTGTTTGCACACTGCCCAGGACAAGGACAGTGGGGTACAGCGTTAGGCCACTTGGGGGGCTACTGCAGCGTTATCTCTGTCGACACCAAGGCTGACAACAGTGACACTATATGCCAGTGATTAAAACACAGAAAGATCCAAAACCGTGCGGAGCTGAGTCATTTTCGTTCCTTTTGATTTGAATGAGAACGCTACAATGAACCAAGGAAACTCTCAGCCTGCAGGCTTAAAATGCACAAAAGGGAAAGTTTATTTTCACACAGCACAATAATTAAATCATGAAACTCATTGTCATACCAAGTAAAGATGGCTAAAAGTAAAAAGGCAGTTAGGAACAGATTAGACAAATTTATGGATGATAGGACCACTGGTGTCCGTTAAGCTCAGTGGGGCAGATGCAAGCCCAGGCTCATGAAATTCCTCAGATTATGTCTGCGAGAAGCTGGGCAGGAATACCTGGGAGAGGGTCCCTTTGTATAAACCCTGTTCTTATTTTCTTTCCTATGTATCCTCTACTCACCAATGTTGTAGACAGAAGAACAGTCCTAATAGACTAGTATTCAGACTTTAGCCTGAATCTTATGATTTAGTTGGATAAGATCAAGACAGGGAATTGTGGTTTATTTGCCTGTTTCTGTCATGAACTTGGTCTTTTTAACACCTGTGAGTATTTTACTATGAGTGTCACAGAATCATAGTATCACAGAATGGAAGAGACCTCTGGAGGTCATCTTGTCCAGCCCTCCTGCTCAAGCAGGGCCATCTAGAGCCAGTTGCCTAGGACCATGTCCAGATGGCTTTTGAATATCTCCAAGGATGGAGACGCCACAACTTCTCTAAGCAACCTGTGCCAGTACTCAGTCACCCTCACAGTGCAAAAGTGTTTCCAGATGTTCAGACAGAACCTCCTGTGGTTCAGTCTGTGCCCATTACCTCTGGTCCTGTCACTGGGCATCACTGAAAAGAGCTTGGCTCTGTCTTCTTTACACCCTCTTTTCAGATTTTTGTACACATTGGTAACACCCCACCTAAGCCTTCTCTTCTCCAGGCTGAACAGTCCCAGTTCTCTCAGCCTTTCCTCATAGGAGAGATGCTCCAGTCCCTTAAACATCTTAGTGGCCCTTCACTGGACGCCTTTCAGTAGGGCACTCACCAGTGCTGAGTAGAGAAGGATCACCTTCCTCAACCTGCTGGCAATACTTAGTCTAATGCAGTCCAGGAAAACTTTAGCCTTCTTTGTGGCAAGGGCACATTGCTGGCTCATGGGTCAAATGATGTAGATAGCATGTAGGAGAGCACACATTGTCTTAAACATTCTGGTGGGCTTTTTCTTTCCTTGTATGACCAATAGTGTTTCTGTAGCGATAATGTAACATGTATAGTGCTGTGCTACACTAAGTCATCAGCTTAGCTACAGGATATGTGCAGAATGGTCAGCTGCAAAAAAGCCTCCAATATTGCCCAAGGGCATCATTTTACGGATACAGTGAGCTGCTCCATCTTTACGTACATTTAATGCTTGGCCTCTGTGAGGAGACTGCCAGCAAGGCTAAGAATTAGTGCCAATTGTGGTGGACTTTTGAAGTTGGCCAGTAATTTAATTGCTGGCTAATAGGTGCAACTTGGAAGTCTGGGAACTTTGTGATCTCGTAACTCTCCCTTTCGTCCCCATTCTAGCCCTGCCATTTCACTGGGTTGTTTCATCAAGGGAAGCAATTATAAAAGCTGATAGCAGTTTTCTCTAAATTGTTGGCAGGGAGCCAGCATTATGCTACAGAGGTGTGGTGCACTGCATCAAGTGGTTGCACTAAGTGACGCTCCGTAATGATGTGATGTGGCTATGTGATTAAATACTGGCTTCCTGCCGAATCATTCTCCCTGGGAAACAATTGTCACTGCACTTAGCATCTCTCCCCATCTAGGAGCAATGTGCCCTGCTTTCGCCAGAAGGGAAAAGCTTTTATTGCTAAGGGTGAAAACCTCATGTCTTTAACTGGTGCCTTCTTCAGATAAACCCTTCCTGAGGCCAGGGACGTGAAGGTTTGGTCTCAGGAGGGTTTTGTCTTTCAGTGGGATACCATTAAAAATAGTGAAGAAAACCCACAGTAGGGAAAACACAATTTGTGCTGTTTCCTAACTAGACTTCCCACTCATTTTCGTCTCCCACCCTCCATATACTTTCCACCATCCTTAGTCCAGAGCCTACTCCACACGCTTTCTGAAGAAGGGAAAAGGCCCTTTTTTAAGACCTGCTTCCATATTTGCCAGGACTCAAAGGAACCATCCAAATCGGCTCCAAGCAACTGCACAAAGTATGGGGCAAAGCCCACTACTCTGAGATGCAGTACTCCCCTTTCCACTTCTCCTACGGCCAGTCACTCTCGGTCCCCCCAGTCCTCTGCCAGGCTGGTTTTTGAACAAGAATATAGGAGATCCCTGTATTGGTGAGAAAGAAGTTTGGCTTCTAGCAGACTTGATAAAGGACAAACCTCCTTCTGGGCAGAGGTGAGAGAATGCCAAAATAAAAACTAGTGGTCATCTGCTTATCTTAAACTCCCTTGGAAATACTGACAGAAGGAGAGATCTCCTTTGTGTTTGTAAGAAATCCACATACACACACAAGGTAAATCCAAATCTCTGGCAATTCCCTCATTAATCCCCATCCACCTATTAACCTTTAGGGACAAAGCAGCTACTCTGGATTCCCAGAACTCGGTGGAAACACATTTCTTGCGTTGAGCCAAAGCACTCAGGGTCCTTGACAGAGCAAGCTCTGAATTGGAGATGGAAAAGGGGACACCTCTCTTAAACAGCTAGCACCATCTAGCGACAGCCACTAAAGGGACCTCCAGTAGGCTATAACATTAGGACCTATGATATCCGTAAGTGCCTATTTATGGAACTAAGAGAAATGCAAAACTTTACAGAAAAGAAAAAGAGAACGTTTTTATCTGTCTGCACTGTCCTACCCATATCAAAACGAGTTCCACGTGCACAGCTGTATGCACGTCTTCTGCAGTCATAAAGTTCATGTGTGATCAATGAAGCCTCTCCACAAATGCACAGCTGCCGCATGCTTCCAATATTGGCAGGCAGGTCAAAATTGCAATGCACACTGCTCACATATTGAGCCGTGCAATCAGTCCTGGAGGCACTGATAGGTATGTGTAAATGTACAGTACAAAGAAAAGATCTGAAACAGAGCCATAAGAAAACCTCCGAGGCACAGATGCTACGGCATGCAAATCTGCTGTTTGCGCAGGTCCAGAAACGTGC
Source organism: Aptenodytes patagonicus (assembly GCF_965638725.1). Lineage (NCBI taxonomy): Eukaryota > Metazoa > Chordata > Aves > Sphenisciformes > Spheniscidae > Aptenodytes > Aptenodytes patagonicus. Next base: position 58,086,794 of record NC_134955.1, on the reverse strand, counting down.
ACAAAGCAGTACTCCATCAGTGGGACACAACTGTGTCCTTTTAGAATACTGTACTCTTTGAGATGAGTTAAAAAGTAGATTTATATGAACACACATGATTTCCGATTCTCAGTGAAGAGTATCTCTTTTATCAAAGGGCAATTGTGAAACGTGATGGCACATAACAATCTACCGGAGTCATATTACTAACTCTTGCCTTTGAAAATCATAGGTACAGTAGATATTGAGTTAATGTTTTTCTTGGCAAGTTCTTTGTTTTCGCCTTGCAGTATTCTCCTGAATACTCTTTACTAAACCTGCCGTGATATTGATAAAGAAGAGGTTTTTCATGCAGTGAAATGGGCAACGCTTTTCTAAGACTTCCTTCACAAATAAACCCAGCTTCTTCTCTCAGTTAAACTGATACAACTCTTCTGAAATTTTAAGTCTTTTTGAAAAAATGTCCTTATATCATCTTAGAATTCTTTCTTTTCTCTCATGCTACTTCAGGAATTAAAAGGTACAGTGTCCCTACTCATTAAGAAAGTTTGGAACATCATAAAGTTTCCTTCACATTTATAGCTAAGTTGAATATATTCTATTATTGTAAGCTTCATATTTACAATATCTGAAAGAAAATTTAATAAGCAGCAAATATGTACATTGCATAAATTCTTTTTCACTTCTTCTTACTCTAACACCTTTCAGACAAATTCATTGTTTATGACAAAATAAATCCAGTCAGACAAAAGAGATTGCCCACATCTTTAAAATGGGTCAGATCTTCAGATACGGTTAACTGGCATAATATACCCCAAATGAGAATCTGACTTCGTGTACCTTGATTTGAGAATAAAACATTCACTATGAAGAGATCGTCACTTTCTTCATGAGATTTTTTTTTTCATGCAGGTTCTAAATAAATGATTATGTGATTTATTTCAATCTTCTCTTTTGAGATTGTTGTACAGTTTTTATATGGAAAAAATGTGATAAATATATAAAATCTGAATGGGAGGCTGCCCTAACACAGCTCAGGGCAGATATGCTCAGAACAGCCCCAGAACTTTAAGATTAGCTTTACATCCCACAATCAGTCTGCTGACAGATTATGACACGAGGGATCTAGCCCAAATCTCCCCAGTACACCTCATTTGAGATAGGTGTTCACTCATTTCTAAAGCAAGCTGTTGTACACTTCATCTAAATTTTGCACATTTTATCTTTTCTGTTGAAGGAGATGTTCATCCAGGACAGGAACCTTGAGACAGAGACATATCAAAATAACCATTTATACAAAAATAACACATTCTGGATTGCTATAATTTTTCTGTCTTAAAAAGACATTTGGAGACAAGGAACACTTTCATTTTTTCAACTTTATCATTGTAATTCCAAACTAGCAGCCTTGCCAAACTGAGAACTGTGACTCAGCTTCTATCAGGACTTCACAAGTACATGCAGAGATGATTGTGAAGGCAAAAAATGGGGAGGTGAACCTCCAGCTCTAATACTCTCTCCTGTGGCGGTTGTTCCTTGTCATGCATCTGCATCACTCCATGCGTTGTGCGTGAACGGGACTGTTGCTCCCTTTGAGGCAGAAAAATTACCCCTTGGTGCCAAGCATTTAAACCAGCTGTCAAAGAAAAAAAAAAGAAAAAAAAATAAAAGAAAATTATATCCTACTTGACGCTGGACCAGAATAAATTCATTTGCTATAGATTTCTTTATTCAGAAGCTTGATCTTCCTTATTCATTTCTCATACATAAATGGGAACGAATATGCCTCTTCTGCAAAAAAAAAAAAAAAAGAAATTATAGTATTCATCAAAATCAGATAAATGAGGCAAAAAGCTCAACCCTGCCCTCGTGCCTAACTAATTATTTTGAACAGCTCTGGTCTGTTCACCTTTGTGCTGAGTTGGTAATGTATCCCCTTTTGGTTGATCCAAGATCTCTAGCAACACCTATGGGAGAGTCTTTAATTAATCCTCTGTTACTCTTGTAATTGCATTATCCTGAGGGAAAGCCTGACTAGCCAGGAATATTATTTTAAACGTATACTGTAAACAACATATGTCCTCAGGAGAGTTCAGTTAATACAACCATTTTGACCCTTTCATTGCTGGGTGCTTAACAGTTTATTTTCATAACCACTAAAAAGGACTTTTTCCTTTTCATGTGGGGTTATTTAGACTTCATCCTTAAAAACTATATAGTGCAATTACATATCTACCCACCAAATAAAATAATTGCTTACAGGCTGCTTAAAATATTTCCAGCTAAATGAAGAAGGCATTGACATTTTGCTCTGTTCCAGTCTACTGTCTCATTATGAAACACAACCCTTTGTGAAAACAGATTCCTCTAACAGTAGCATAACCTCTGCTTCTGCTGTACCTTCCGTATACGCTGCAAAGCAGTACAATATAGCCCAGCAGGATCTCCTTGTTCTCCTCATTTCTCTTACATATTTGCTATAAAGGCAGGATTACACATCCTTTGGAGAGAAATAGTGGGAGCCTGGAGTGCCGCTCCCGGTCTCGCAGTTCTTCCATGAATTTTGTTAATTGTAAAAAGTGAGTAAAATTTCACATGTCTGGGTCTAAATATTTTGGTTTCTAAAAATATGAGGACTTTTTTAATATTCCAAACTTTGACTAAAATCATAAAGGAATTCCTCTTCAGTGGGCTTCTCCATGCTTCTTTTCACAAGCTTTCTGTTGTCAAAAAAGAGACATGCAACTTCCTTTGTTTTCATTTACTCAAGGCAGGAACGGGCAGAGTATTGCCTGCTATTTCACCAGCACTCTGGGAGGCTGCGTTCAAATCTGTGAGAAGTCGGAGATTCTCCTGTGGAAAGTGTTATGTAAGTGCAATGTATTTTTAGCAAGGACATGAATAAAAAAACAAAATAGGAGTTTGAGGGGTTTTTTTATTAGAATGCCTTGACCATTTTTTTAAACCACCTTTTTTACTTCCCTTTTACTTTACTACTTTACACAGATACCAGTGTGACAGGTGCTGTGTAATGAGATCAACATATTAGACTAACTGCACGAGATTATGGAAGGTCAGTCTCTGGCACAATTTTTAAAGCCTTCACTTATTTTAGGCACTGTCCAATGATGTCTCTAAAGTATGGGTGGATTTACCTTGCTCTCTGATTTCAAGGAATGATATGACAGCCACAGCTGGTCACTGGTTTGTGCACATTTCTCCTCCTAAATATTTTTCTTTCTTGTTTGTGAGTCAACTGCCTTATAAACAACAGCTATCTTGTGCAGCCGTTGCACCAGCTCAGTTAATACTCTTCTTCTGCACTTTGAAATCTCAGGCTGTCCCAGGACCTGAAGAGATTCTTAACATGCATATTCAAATGAATGCTCAAGCAAGCCTCGCCTCTTCTCTTCTCTTGCTCATTTTTTTTTCCCTGAAGTGTTTCAATAACCTTTCCTGAAACTTCAGAATGAATATTGTTTGCAGGACAAACACAATGAAATAAATCTTCTCACTGGGCCAGTTTGGGAAATTAAACATTGATTGGATTGCACCCAGAAAAGCGTGAGGAAAACATACAACTAGAGACAAACAAAACACAAGTGGCACAAACTCATTACCTAGAATAGGCAGATTAAAGGCTCTTAGGCTCAATAGGACTAAGCTGAGCCCTTCCTCATGACTCTCCCCGCAAAACTATTATCTGACCAAGAAAAACAATGACAAAAAGTAAACAATTTCATTGTATAATGCCAGAAAGACACAGTATATCAGGGAAAAAAAAAAGTTTTTGTAGTGAAATCATGTTTTCCACAGTGTGAGAAAAAGATCATGACCACAGTTAAATCATACAGGATTAGACCATAATGTATGAAAAACCTTTTTACAAACAGAAATATTTTCTCTGGATTAAGTAGAAGGTTCAACTGTAATTAATTTATAAAAGGAAAAAGCAAGCAGTACATTTCTTAAACTAACAGCCCTGAGAATATAGTATGTGTATCTCTCTTCTGGAAAATTTATTAAGCATTAGGAGCAGGGGGAAAGACAGCAAGAGAGAAAGAAAGAGACCAAATTGAATCTCTCTGTTCTTGCCAGTTTTTGCTGCTGTGGTGAATTATCACAAACTTCATAAATGTAAGTAAAATGGGACCCCTGAAGTCTCAGTCACTTTATTTCAACAGAATGTAACCATATTCCAATTTGCACTTGAATTAATGGGAGACTACATAGCTTTGAAAGTCTTAAAGTGCATGTCACACCTATTATAACACATTTTATTAATCAGTGACTTACATTAAGAAAGACCATCCAGCCCAGCTTTCTGCAACTCTTTCAGGAGAATAAAAAAAGCAGAAAAAAAAACCCAAACCAAACAAAACCACCCTTATTTGTTCTTTGCATACAGTAACTCCACAATATCACAAACTGGTTCTGTTAAGCAGACACATTGGGAATGTGCTATGTTGAACATTCAGCTTCACTTAAATCAACTTCACTAATAGTTAATGTTAGATATTTTTTTAAGAACACTAAATGTTAGTCTTTTGATATCAAGGGCTTCTTTTCTTCCACTCCTTTTTTCTATACATCATCCCGCATGTCCAGGCTCCGTCAGAGCAAACACATCCTATCTCCCTTTGATGTTGTCAAATATTAGGACTGGCTTTTGACAATGTTGATGTAGTGCTGTTAGTCAATATTCATAGGTGTAACATGAAATGTTCGAGAAGCCCCTGATACATAATGGGAACACTAATGATACAAAGTGTGTACCAATGGAAAAAAAGAGAGATTTTCACATACAACTCAGAGCAACCCAGGCATCATCATTTTGGGTGCCCTGATGCCGGTATATTTTCATGAAGTAGAGAAACATTTCTGTCTGAATGCCTGGGAGAGCAGGACCGTGCAATTGCTATGCACGTAATAGCAATAGTATTAATAACTTCTGTGAGCATATATTATCCATATTCATTATAATAAATATAGAATAGAGAAACTATAAATAGAAATTGCTGCTTTGCTGGAGTGCAGTGGGAATATTGGATCTACATAAGGAAAAGAGCAATATAAAGGGATTTGAATTGGCAAAGAGTCCAAGTCTGGGAATATTTACACACATGAGCTTTGTCTGATAATATTCATGTACATGCGGCACAGCAGCCCACAGAACTCTTCAGAAACTTTAGTGAGCCATTCGACACCACTTCCAAATGAAAAATAAATACCTGTCCTATTACCTGCACTCTTTTTATAGGTTTGTCATTTTCTAAGACACACCAGTATAATTCTTTGCAAAATGATTCAATGGTTTCTGTTTAAATGTTTGCATACGACCATCAGGTTAAATTCTACCCTCCCGAGTACATGAGTGGCATGGACTCATAGGTGATAGCCTATAGGAATTAGAGCTGGAAAAGACTCAACAGCACGGAATGTCCCAGTTGGAGTGTTTTGTCCACTTCAAGTTTAACTTGAAGCAAGCAACTAGACTTCTGTCTTCTTCTTTGGGAGCATTTTCAAAAGAGTTGAACAGATTTTTCTACCAAAAAAGTTTCCTGATACTAAGTCTAAACCTTCCTATTCTCAGGTTCATCTCTTCTCTCCCCACCCCCAAGTAGTATCAATAAACAAAATAACATACAAAGAACCTGACCTTCCAAAACTGTAATTTATAGCACTTTCCACAATCACTTTCCACAATACAGTGTGCCAAACAGACAGACTATAAAGACAGCAATAGATGTTTTTAATTTTGTTTATTATTCATTTGTTCATTCTATGAGGCCTCACATAACGTCTGTGGCTGACCTTGAATTAAATTACATTCCCACTCTGCTTACATTTCCCTGATACACCAAACAAACAGAAGAACGCAGAGCATGGCATTTTGGCATCTTTGTTACCTCTACATACAGCATCAGCTGAACCATTTCTTCTTGCTTCTCGTGGAACATTGACAAGCTGCTGAAATCTCTTACATCAGACAAATGGACTTTATTATACAAGAGAGCGCTTCATAAGTGCAAACCTTTTGGGATGACAAAAACCCACTGAATTCTCCACTTTCCACCAAAGCTGCCAGCAATTTCCTGGTTTTGGCAGACTTACTAACAAAATTCTGTTAGTGAAGGCAGAAACTCTAAGCCTAGGTCCAGTTGCTGCCAGTCTGCCACACACAGAAAACAGATCTCAACTTTCCACATCTGATCATTGTTTGAAGGGGCATTTAAAAGCTTACATTCGGGGGAATTTCTTTCTATAGTCAGAACATTTAATCCTGCTGATATCCAACCCATTCTGAAAGAGAAATAGGTTTATGGCAAAGTCACTTCAAATTAAACTGATGTGTTATTTCATTTCTTAGGTGAAAAATGAGGGCCTGATCCTAAAAGACGTCAATCATCCTCAAAACTCAGGGCTCCAAACACATCGCTGAAAATACTTAGCACCTTCCAGGTTAGAGCCCTTAACGCTATTAAAAATGTTTTCACTTGCCACACATACAGGAATATGTGTGCTTTAACCAGTCTTAGACTTTCCAGGAAAATATTCAGTACAGATTTACAGCAATTTATAATGAATAAATTACCCTGTTCAACTTGAATTGCAAAACCGATGTCAGTGAGTGAGGTTGGAGATGGAGATTATGGCAAAACCAAAGACAGAACAGATCTCTAAACTCTGCTTCCCACCCAGGGCCTTCACTTTTAACACGTAAGCAGTGTCTTTTGAGTGGTCAGATACTTCTTATATGCTCAGAGATATCAATGGATTATTTTATGAAGTCATGCATGTCAAAGACAAGAAGGGAATATTAATTTCCAAGAAGAAATGTAAGAATCATTTAGAGAGAAGAGGTCTTTATTTGTTACCTAGAAAACCACTCAACAGATTGGTTCATTTTTTTCCTGAGAGAAGCTACAGAATATCCACTTCCTTTATGAAAAATTTATATTTTGCTTGGCAAGGAAGTGACACATGTCTCCAGGAAGGTTCTCTATATGTAGAAGTCAGGGAACATAGCTGCTAGTCTAGACCTAACCCACGGGTTTTATAGACAGCTCATGGCATTTCTCTCTGAAGGAGGCATGCCAAATTTTTTTCATTAAAGACTGTTTGTCAGCCTTTTATGTGGCACCACACACGAGGCATGTATCTGCACCCATACTTGACACACTGCTATCGATTGCACTGCGTGTAGATCTAAGCTGCGATGCGAATCAGTTGTGCCACTAGCTGGGTTCAAAATCATTGTAATATCATAAGCTACACAGTGCCTAAAAAGATTGATAGCTAGAGATGCAAGAGAACAGAAAGAGTTCCAGAATTAAAAATAAATCCTGAGGCTTCTCTGGCAACAGGGAACGAGTGGAGCAGGCTAAAGAGACATACAGTGTCTGGAGAAGGAGAATGGCCTGGAATAAAAATGCAAGATAAATATTTATAATATCATGGAAAACCTAATGTAAGGGATTTGAGTTAGTACCTTAACATATCTGCCAAGGTTATTTTTTCTTTCACGAATTCAAAAATGTGTTGCTGCCTAGTTCTGCAGAGGGGTATGTAGCTCTCTAAATGTGTATAAAAGTGTAAGCAACAAATAGTAGGAGTTTGAATATAAAAGACAATTGTATTAACTAAGTTTCTCCCAAACTGTTGTGTTTTGGGTGTTTTAAAGGATGAAAGAAAAAGCCAAATTCAAATTGTTTAAGGCTCAGTGAATGGGTCCTCAGGAAGACTTGTCAACTATTTGGCTAATGGATCACAAAAGTTTAGTTCATTTGGACTCAGGATTTGAAGAAGGATTTTTTTTTACAGTCTTCCTAATACACTGGAATTTGTGCTGGATTCTCTATATCCAAAATATCAAATAAAACCCACCTTCCTTCTTTTTACCTATCTGCAGCACACACAGAGAAAGGAAAATGGAAAATAAAGACCAGGATACATATAAAATCCTAGGGTTTAGACTTTGTAAAAGATTTCTATCTAAATGCAGATTTCTGGAAAAATAGCCTAGAAAATTTGCATCCAGCATGCAAATCTGTGCTGTACGGAGAATTTCCAGTCAGAGTTCTTTTAGATAGAGACTTGCATTATGTTTTGATTTGAGTACCCAGGAGATCTGAGAAATGTCCTGTTCTCTAGTTATCCACGGCTCAAGTTCACTCTAGCCAGTTGTGGTTTAACCCGGCAGGCAGCTAAACGCCACACAGCCATTCACTCACTCCCCCCACCTCAGTGGGATGGGGGAGAGAATCGGAAAAAAAAAGTAAAATTCGTGGGTTGAGATAAAAAGAGTTTAATAGGACAGAAAAGAAAGGGAAAATTATACAATAATAATAATAATAACAATACAAATAAAAATAATAAAAGAATATACAAAACAAGTGATGCACAATGCAGTTGCTCACCACCCCGCCGACTGATGCCCAGCCAGTTCCCGAGCAGTGGTCACTGCCTTCCCGGCTAACTCCTCCCACTTTATGTACTAAGCATGACGTCATATGGTACGGAATAGCCCTTTGGCCAGTTTGGGTCAGCTGTCCTGGCTGTGCCCCCTCCCAGCTTCTTGCTGGCAGGGCATGGGAAGCTGAAAAGTCCTTGACTAGTGTAAACACTGCTTAGCAACAACTAAAACATCAGTGTGTTACCAGCATTGTTCTCATCCTAAATCCAAAACACAGCACTGTACCAGCTACTAGGAAGAAAATTAACTCTACCCCAGCCAAAACCAAGACACCAGTGTTAAGCTTTTCTGTAATAGCCATGACTTGTATGTTGGCTTAGATATAAGTTAGTCCCATTCTTAACATGGTGATAAATTTGTTCCCATATTTACTACCACATTCAAAAGCAGAACTATCAGTCATAGAAAAAAATCAGTAAAGAAATAACCAATAGCAATCATTCATGTCATAACTACATTGGCTTCAAAGGACTTAGACCAGGTTCGGAATTTGTCCCAAGTCATTTTAGTATTTAGTATTAATGGTGCAGGACTCTATTTCAGCATTAAAAGCTGGAGGAGCAATACCAGAATACCTGGCAATTTGTGAAACCATTGGACTTCACGGTGTGCTCATTTGCGTAGTAATACCCACAGTCTCTTTCCTGCTGGTAACTCTTACAGACTACTGCAACTACTGATCATTCCCTTGGTGTCTTTTGCAAGCATGACTTACGTGCCCAAACTTTCCTTGCCTTTTTATTCCTCACATCTCATTCAAGGTGATGTTTAGTGGTGTGGGCAGCATCACGGGCACAGGAGTCTCCAGGGTTCTATTTGCTTTGATAGCTATGATTTATTTGCTGGCTTCAGTTATTTTGTAAAACAACATAAATATCTGCAGCAAGTTGTGGGCATGTTGACCTAGTGGTCCACGCCAATGGGCCGCTACATTTGTTCATATCAAAGGGTTGCTCATCTACAAAGCAGGTCAGCAACATCTAGTCTTGAGACCCCAGCTGGCTTCTATAAATAGCTGCAAGAAAAAAGGGGGGGCACTGAATGTGCTGAAATACTTATGGTGAAGGACTGGGAGACAAACAAATCCTAAAGCATAGGAGTCTTCATGTAGAATGGATCCAGAGCTGGTCATGCATTTCTTCAGTTGTGGTTTGTTTGAAAGGTGGTTTAACTGAACTGACATTGGAAGCAGAGTCATAAAATTTCACTGAACCATTTCTAAAACTACCTCACAATCTTCTTGAAATTTGGTGTAAAGAAAATTGTAAGCAGTTTGCAAGTAAGTTTATCTCACTCTGTTAGAAAATGTCTGATGTACACGGGCCAAGCAAGAGCAACACCTAGCAGAAATACTGGTGGGCTGGGGTAGAGTATACTGTCAAGTTAGGGACATCATCTCCAAATAGTAGATAAAAATTCTGATTTTTAATAAAGTTTGGATAATGTGCTGAAAAAATCCCCATGAAGTTGATAAAGGTTGGCTCCCTACTAGTGTCCGTAATCATTAGATCTTTCTCTGATCATGCTATCAGCTCCTGCTGAAATGCCCCAAAAGCCTGGACATCTTCACAAATTATAACTGTAAGTGAAATAGATACACAGAAGAACTGGGTTGGCCAGTGCTGACTCTGAAACACAGTGAATGTTCAGACAAAAGAAAAAAAAAATTATACTGTATCAAAGCAGCTTTAGTTTAAATAGTTGAAACTTTCAAGCCCAAATTCAACAAAGCACTTAAACATGACTTCACTGGGGCATAAGCATATGCTTACATGGTTTTGTTCAGCATAGGTTTACAGTAGAGTGTAGTACTCTTCTTCAAAGATCTCGAATAAGAATAACAATTTTATTCATTTTCTTTTTTTCTCCTCTGCTTCTTTAATTAAGGGTTCTATGACTCTGCAACCAGTACAGCTTGTGGTACTGCAGTGATATAATAAGAAATCCATGCCCAATTGGACACGATAACTTGACAATTTTGCTTTGAGTGTGAAAGTGTTCACACAGCTCTACCATCTAACACCACTGACACTCGCTTATTCTATCTCACACTGCAGCTGTTTGCATGCTGTTTCTTCCCAGCTTCACTGCTGTTCTCTACTTTCTGACTAGCTAACTGGTGTCGGACCCAACTGCCACTCGAATGCTTTTCCCTTCCCTCCGCCAGCAACAAAGACGGCACAACCTAGCGACTCGCTTCCAGTTTCAAATGTAGTATATAAGTCTGAAAAATCCCAGTCTGACTCTACCAGTCACTAAATGAAAATGATAGAGTGAGCTTCGTACTTGGCACGTCGTGCAACTGCTTCTGAAGTTGAAGGGAGCAATCTGCTGTAACTGAGGACCGCGTTTGTCCCTCAGTGTTTAATAAGTGTGTCTGATCTGATACCAGCTCCAATGGACTGGCCCTCTTTCTGGCCTTACCGACAAATTAGTATCTCAGATGGACAGAGGGACAGAATGGCCACCCTGAAAATGGAATAGTTTCTCTTCGTAGCACTATGGGTAATTTTTAGGGCAAATACATGAAACTGCTGTATAATTATGTGGGGGAGAGAGTGTGGTCATCACTTCAGTATTTTCAGTAGGGCATCCACTACCTGCACAGGTTATACCTATTCTGCTTCTGAAAACTGAGAATCAGGAAAATACATATTGTTTCCCTTTTGGATCTTCTGCAGTGTGTACAAGCAATTATTTTTTAAATGACACTCACCAACTGTCCTTTTTTAGTATTTCCACCTCCACTCCATTTCCTCCAATGCACGCACATGTACACACGTACACACACTCTGCAGCCCTTGGAATCTACAGTGAGATTTGATTTTACTTACAGAGGATACTCTGCCATGACTGTCACCAAAGTTATATAATTGGAAGGAAACAATAAAATGACAGATTGCTTGTTCTAAATAATTGGATAGACAGGGTAGCAAACAGTGGGTTATGAAAAATATTCCTCAAAGGATGTCAAACTTCAATAACTCACGTAACAAAAAGACACTGATATCTCTCCTCCTGTCACAATGGAATATTTTTAAGATGGAGTTATAATTTTCTACATCAATTTTAAAATCTTTTTTAAGAAATAGGGAGAGAAAAGTCTGAGGATCGTTGCTGAACTTCTATTAAAAAAAATTGACACCAAAATGCTCAACTGTGTGTTTAGGGAAGAAAGTTTCTAACCTTTAAACAATGTGAAAATATCAAGCTCAATACTATTAATTAGTTTTCAGTCAGCAGAGCACACAGAGACCCTGACTGAAATCACAACTCTGGTGTGAGAGGTGTTATCCACATACTTTGCAAAAGATAGTCCTTTCTTACAAGAGATTTTGTCTTATAGACTGTTATTGGGGTCAAAGAAAAATAAGTGTTTTATTCCACTCAAAGGTGTTAGTAAAAGAGCTTGGAATAAAACCCAGTTTTCCAGGTGCCCTATCAGCTAAACGACACTCACTAGCCGTCACTCATTGTTTATTTTTGTATATCCTAAAAATTAGGACTTGTGCAATACCCACCAGGATAAAAGCTAGCATAATTGAAAGAAGTAAGGTATTTCCATCACCCAGTTTTGCTGTTCACATTTTAGAAACAAGCCCCACAGGTTTGCATCTTCATTGACATCCTTCCAAGCATTGCAAAATCTGGAAGCAAATTTCGCAATCAGAGGCTGGTCTGCACAGTTACTTGTGGAAGCACAACCAACTGGCCAGTTACTGGCCGCTCTTCCTGGTCCTGGAGCCATCCATCTTCTGCAGCTGGAAGCTTTTTCCCTTTGTGATTGCTCCATCATAGATTACCAGTTGTCCCCACTTACATATACATAAATGAAGAGTCACTTCACTGAAGTCCACACTCAGAGTTAGAAAATGTGAAATCTGAATTAAGATTTTATCTATGATTCATCTGTGATTTTACCTGGATCACAAACCCACGGGAATACACGCAAAGACTTCCGCTGACACCCGTATTCTTTGGAGCAGCTCCTGCTGTAGCATCAGGCTTTTTACCACTACAAACTTATTCACCAGAAAAAGCAACATTTTATTTTAGCTCATTGGTGGGGTCTAGTGTTGTTCCTCTACTACTGAGTTTGAAAACAGTACGTGCATCAGGCTTTAAGACCATGTTCCTACTCTATACTTCTTCATTAATATTTTCTGTAACTCTACAGAGTTTTACACTACATTCATTTCTGCAGTAAATGAGCACTGGAAGTGTAGCATCTCTCTCTGTCATCTCTCTCTCCCACACGCTCTCTCCCTGAGTGAATCTAACTTGAGTTGAAATTTTGATATGGCCAAAGATTATACATAGTGTTTCCTGTAAGCAGCTGTTTCATATAAAGATTTTTTTGTTTGTTTCATTTTGTGCTGTACTGTGTGAATATCTCTCAAAATGTATATGCTGGTTTAGTTTTATTTGTGGTAGTGCATCTTCTTAATTGAACAGCATCTACTGGAAAACAAAGTAAATGGTGGGAAAAATGATAAAATACTGGTTTTCAATGTGAGGTCTCAGCCCACAAGTGCATCTGCACTTAGGTTGCGGGTTGTCTAGAGAACATGTGGGAAAAGTGTTTTCAAAACTAAATCAAAACACACAGAAGGCTGCAAGCCTCTGGAAAAAAAATGAAAAAAACTCCGAAGACAAGATAATAATAATTCACAAATCAATGAAAATAAACTTTTATTATGCCAACTCTCACACAAAACCTAGAATCATAGAATCATAGAATATCTGAAGTTGGAAGGGACCCATAAGGATCATCAACTCCAACTCCCCGCTCCTCGCAGGACTACCTAACACTAAACTGTATGACTAAGTGTCGTCCAGACGTTCCTTGAACTCTGACAGGTTTGGTGCCATGACCACTTCCCTGGGGAGCCTGTTCCAGCAACCGACCACCCTCTCAGTGAAGAACCTTTTCCTAATGTCCAAACCTACTACCTTATTGTACTGCACTACTTTTTACCTGGAAAATTCTGGACTTTCCATGGCTTGGAGTCTTTGAGTCAAAACTGTATATTGATTTAAAAGATACACTGTAGTTTATACACAAGTTATAGATATTATACAGAAATTCTCTGTTCTGGTTCTAAGGCCAGTGCCATTCCTGCTTGTGGACAACTTAACTGATATTCTGCTATGTGTAACCCAAAGCAGCAGCAGCTTCTTGTAGACACAAATATTGGTAGAAAGCTCTCTAGGCAACATTTTACCAGAGAACCACATTTGGGTGACCACAGAGAAAGATCGTCACAATTCTCCTGGATTTAAAAGCGATGAATCTCAGAGCCTTAGTCTATCTATTATATGCTGTTTGGAGATCCTAGTAAAGGATTTCATTAAGGAAAATAAATAGTTTCATTGCATCCTGCTATTTATAATATAGGCTATCATCACTGCAAAGCAGCCTCCAGAACAGGACTGGTCTGGGAACAAGAAAAAGAGAAAGAAAGAAATAAAGAGAGAACATGTCTCTAGGCAGAAGACAAGGCTTCAACAGTCTGCACGTTTAAAATGCTGCTGTGTGGTAGCATGAATGATATAAGGTGGTGGTCCATATGAATTGCTCATCCCTCTACAAATAAAGTGCAGCTGCTGCCAAGATATCATGGTAGTTTGTGTTAACTGCCAACCATAGTTGTCTCCAATAGGTTACAAAAAACATTCATGTTTAAGATATATTAATGGCACTGCGTTATGTTATAATAAAGTACATGCAAATATGTGTCATTGCTGAACACCCACGTGGCACCCTATTCTAGGGCATATGGTACTGTACACTTTTACTAGGCAGTGAGTGGACTAATTAGACTGTGCCTTAAATAGGTATTTAGTTTTAAAGGGCTTCATGGTATTTAAGTATACATTTGGTTTAATGAACAGAAGATGCATTTTCCTAACTGGGTTCCACACTAGTAAATCATATTTCTGACCGTGTATTTTGGTAAGCATCTCAGAAAAATGAGGTGTTAATTTTTAGAAACAATTATCATCCTGACCTTGATGATTAAGTATGATAATTAAAAGACGTTGTGAGTAATATGTTTTATATCATAAACATTCCTTTCTGATTTACTTACTGAAAAAAAATGCCATTTTAGAAAAGAAATGAGTATTTTTTTAACATGATTAGCAAGCCATCTGTTGACATTTCAGTACAGTCTCTTATGAAAGTCCCTAGCTTACTGCTTCAGTTTTAACATAGGAAGAACCCAAAATAGTAATGCCTTTTGCAGTTAAATCAGAATAAGGTGATTTAGAAAGGGCAGATTTGAGAGAACAATAAAATACATAGTTCCTCAAGCTTGCAAAACTTTCATAATGAAGCCTGAAGGCAAGGGGAATTCACCCCATTTGGGTTTTTTTTTGTTTTGTTTTTTGTACTGGAAACTGGTCCAGATTCCACAAAAAGATTAGCTGATGCTGGCAGACTTTTCAGCTAACCTCATCAGAGTTTCAAGACATCTTTGCTAAGTTTCAAAGTTTCAACCTGGGCGATACTTGGGTGAAACCCATACGAGTGTAGGGTTTGCCTCCCTGAAGAAGAAACTATATGACTGAGTAGAGACTTACACTATATTTTCTTCTCTTCATTATCCCCCACACTGAAGGGCAGACAAAGGTGCTTGAGCAAAAAGGTGCTTTACGCTTCACTTTGAAAGTAGGACAAGCTATTTCACATTCGATGTGTGCTGAAAGTGTCCTCATGAAGCACTCACAAAATAGCTAGATAGCGATTCACAGCCTTACTTAGCACACACAGACTTCTTCCTAAACACATGCTGAAGATGAATGAAAAAAGGCTGAAGTCAGTACATCCTTACTCATCTCATAATTACACACCAGTACCATCCCAGTGAAATCAATAGTAAATTCCTCAAGCCTGATTCACCACTGTGGTAGTCCACTTATAGAAATATGGACTGTCCCTATCAAATCCCTGTCAAAGACAGAGGATTCAGCTGAGCTTTACTTTGAGATTTGGGGTTTATTTGAACCTGAAACTCCAAAGGAATATCAAGCAGAACAGGTGTATATTACATCCCACATGCCACCCATGCCTGCACAACCCCAGCAAGTGCAGTTTTATAGATCCAGCATTCAGCATTAGGGAACAAACTAGAGAAGATCTGGCAGAACTGACTGATGTGAAACAACCCAAGTCTGGTGCACCCCACCACCTAACAGCAGGTCTTCAGTGATGCAGCTCTTTGTTCTGGGGAAGGGAAAATACATCCACAGAGCTCAGAGTCCTCTGCAGAGCTTGGATCAGGAAAATCCAACCTGTTTCACACTTGCAGAAACAAAGATTTTCTAAGGATCCACAAGACAAAAGCAAGCATGGAAGCAAAATCCACTGTCATGGATTTCAAGCCCATCTCTCAAACCGCCTTGATTCTTGTTTAACTTTAAATAAACACATCTTCTTTTCTTTTTTTTTTTAGGGAGTGCACTAAGAAAACCTACTTCCATTTCTGAAGTATTCAGGAGGCTAAATATGCTTCTCATCACCCATTCTGATTTCCTGATATAGTTCATACACAGTTTCTCTTCTCCTACCTGCTCTCAGTCTCCCCTCCCCTACTCCTATTCCCTATTTATAGGAAGTTATGCAGGAAGGGAAAGGAAAAGGCAGTAACCAGCTAGCTCACCACTGGGAAAGGAGAACACAAAGAGGAACTGGTGGTATTTTTTTATTTATTTACTCGTCCTAATTTTTCTCATAAGCATCAGTTAAGCAGAGCTTTACAAAGATACGGTTGACTTCCTTATTGTCTGTGAGACTTTTGCAGATAGAGAATAGCTCCAGGGCTACTCTAATCTCCCCAAGCCACCCAATTAGCATTCAACCCATTGTGAGAAGCCTGTGCATTGAATTTTCAGTCACCTGGGCCTGGCGGACATCTGTGGATGATGAATGTTTGCTTGTTCTCACGATACAGGGGTCCTGAACAAGTGGACAGCATATGTACCATAATTTCCTGGCTAAACACTGCAGTACTTTGCTAATTATTAAAGATGCAGAAGCCTCTCTTTCTCTTCCACCCTGTCGCTCCCTCTGCCTCTCTCACTTTCTTTATGTCTTTGTTCTGAGCAGCAGCTTCAGCAATGGAAGAACGGCAGTTTAGACACCACAATGTCTTGCTTGATTGAAGTGGGTTGAGTACAATATCCTTTCGTTCTGTTATATTTACAAACCAGAACAGCTGAACTCTACATCAAAGAGCAGCCAAAACATTTCTTCTGTCACTTCACAGGCAGTGTATCTCACCAGTGTCTGCTTGTATAAAGTAAGCAATTAAGATTGCATTGAACTCCCTTAAAATACTGATACACTCACTTTGGGCTTCAGCCTCTCTTAGATCCAATCATCTTAATCTAATCAATTCTGTGGCTTGTGTTTGTGTTTTGTTTTGGGTTTTTGTTTTTTTTTTTTAATCTTAAACTAATTAAGTTTGATTTATTTCTGGTCACTTTTGTAATTGAATGTACCTGGGTAGAATGGGATTTTAAAAAATGCTAGACAGACTAGGGCAAAAGGATGAAAGGACTTTGACCCAATGCATCATTTCAGTCATATCCCACTTTTAATCTTTTCTTCTGTGCTCTTACAAGCAAGAAATGTATCCTAAAATACAAAATGAGGTAGGCATTAAGGGCTCATTTACAATCCCCAATGCACAACCAACAGAAGAGCAAACTTGCCCTTCTTCCCATATGTGGCTTACTAGCATCGTGACAGCTTGCAGGATGGCAGTGGGGGGTGAGATCAGTCACTGCCTTGGAGGAATGGGGAAAAGGCAGGCAGTGGAAGAGCTCTGCGTCCACCCCCCCCCACCCCACTGCTCTGGTCCTAAAGCAAGAGCCAGACTATGGAGTATTAATCCGGTTGCCACACTTTACCTCCCTGCTGGGATCAGATTGCTGTGCTCACTCTTACCTGGCTTCCACGAGAGCTGTGCAAGCTCTGCCCAGTCTCAACCTGATGGGATGGTGGCACCCTCGGTGGCACCTGGGGACGGGCATAACATTCACATCAAACCTCCCTGGAGCATGGCAGGAATTCACCAGTGAGTGCTGACCTCACTCAATTTTTAAGTCAGCTCATTGCTTAAACCTTTGTGACCAGTAGACCCATGTCTTAGCATATTTCACATGTGCACCAATGTTTCAAACCCAGAAGATTGTAAAGAGTGAATTCCACTGAACTCCTTTTAATGTGGTCTTTTGACTGGGGTCAGAAGTAATACACTCCATTTAGAAAATGTTTTAAATGCTTTCCATGTTCATTGTGAAATAACAATGTCCTCTGATTAAAAAGCCATATCACAGCTGAAGGGGTGGGTAGCACAGCTTTCTCCAAAGCGTGTTTCAATTAGATTTGAAATGGTATCAATAAGAGAAAAGAAATGACCCATGCACAGAGATTTTCCTCTCTGCCTGATCCCTTGCTGAGCCTATGCAGTTACATACCCCAGAGAATCTTTCCATTTTCAGAGGGGTTTGTGTTTGTGCATGTGCATGGGGCTGGGGGTGAGGAGGGAGAGGTTAAACTGCACAGCAGCTTAGACAGAGTCTAAATATTTAAATGATTGATCTTCTCTATTTAAATGAGTTTTTAAAATTACGCACCTAACTTTGGAGGTCACACAGCATGTTTTGTTGTTAAAACAATAACTTTCTAAAGGAAGTGTTACAGTGCCTTTCTTTGTATCGGTGAAAAAATGCTAGTAGCTGGCTTCGAACCAGCAGGGTTGGTGCAGATGACTGTGGGCACAATTACCACTGCTCCTGCGAAAACACAGTGATCCGTCCCTTACCTTATAACTGACCTGCACAAACAATGCATCAATCAGAAAGCAGATCCGTCTATGTACTTACTTGTCTGGCTCTCATTGCTGCATGGCTCTGATCATCGCAGTAGTATGAAACCTTTCCTAATCCACCTACTGTCCCTCCTCTTTTCTCATTCATTCTGACAGTGATAACTGCTTGAGCCTTTCCTGTCATCATTTGCCCTTGACTCTGTGGAAGAGTTTGGAGATCTTTCAAAGGCTTGGACTGTTGTCAGCGTCAGACTGTGGCAAGGAAATGGATGGTAACAACATACAGAAAGGTCTGTGCTGTGGAACTTGCTCCACAATTAATTCATCTACTCTGCCTGAAAATTAACAATCCTGAATCTACCTAGGAGCACAAGTGTTTCTGAAAATACACATGGTATTGAATGGACTTTAAAAATGTCTCTACGAGCTAACCATCAAGCAATGAATTCTGTTTGTCTGGAGATTATTACAGTTTATTAAAATATTTTCCTTTGTGGTATATCATACAATCCCATAAGTCCACCTTTGTTTAGAATCTTTGCCTCTTTTTTTTTTAGATGACATTGCAGGTTATTGCTGTTTGATGCAGTTGGAGTTGGCGTTTTAAAATATTCATTTCAGATCAGAAGTGATGTATTTGCTTGAGACGTGAGTGGTTTATAACTGCCAGCATTGACTTTAAATTTAATGACACAAAGAATGTCACGTACATGTGACACAGTCATCATTCCCTTCATTGTAATGCAACTTTGTGGCACAGACGACATCATTTGTATGCGAGTTTCCATGCAAATAATGTCATTTGAATCCTTTTAACAGGAGATAATGACACAAAATTCCAGGAGAACAGGGAACAGGCCATGAAATAAGGACTTTCAAGTGACAAATGGCAAGTTACCTTCCTTATTTACATTTCTCTAATTTTTCTCCTTTTTCTTATTGCTCGAGGCCAGTTGCACCCAAAGGAATGGTCAGGCAGGGAATGAGAGCTACAAACACCTTCATGTCCCCACTAATACATAGTCTCGATAGAGAGGCACTCCCACTGGGCTGCGCTCAAAAGTTGCTCTGATAGTTTTATTCCATTCAAAGTTTAAAAAAAAGCTAAAAAAAGACTTTTCACCTTTCACAACAGAAATGTCACCACCCTTTACCAATACAAGTGCACCCTTTACCAATACGATCTCAGCCCACCTGGTAGAGGCAGTAAGTACCTCAACATGCAGTAGTCTTCCCCTCTTTGTCCTGTCTTTATGTCATCGTTCACAGCACAGCCAGGTTTCTTGGGCTCCTCTAACATCCGGTCCCCCACATTATCGCATGACGTTTTCCCACAAAGTGATGGCCTCATGCCCACCCTGGCCCTGTTTGTACAGCCATACCCCTGCTGTGGTGAACTGAAGGCTTGGCTCCTCCGGACGGATCCTTCCTACTCACCTTGCAAAGCCGCCTGCAGCCCTATTGCCCCGAGGGGGTCACATATCGATAAATAACTGCCATGTCCTGGACTCCTCACCCCAGCATTGAGAAGCAGGGCTCTCTGTGCCATCATGCTTAGGACTGATGCATAGACAGTGCCTTTTGGACAGACTGCATTCAGTTAGTCCTTGTTTATTGATTCAAGCATGTCTCTATTTCTGAGTGAACTGAAGTGCATCATTAACTGAATGAAAAAATAACACATAAAAGCACAGCTTTCCCCCCCCCCCCCCCCCCTGTATAATTTCACCAGCTTTAAGCAGGTTTGTAGCTAGTACTAGTGAACAGAAGCACTATTTTGGATTTTTTCTCTACCTCCCTCCCTCTTTAATTTATGCACACATATCTTTCTGTCCTTAGCTATCTTTTGAGCAGAAGGCTGGTTATGTTGCCTCTATTGCACCCTGCATCCTGAGATGGGATTTGACGCAAGGAATCAAACAGTTGATCTAACATGCCCCTCACAACGTTTCCAGGGGTGCTTGATGTGTCAGTGCCTGCAATAGAAGATGAGACTGTTCCTTTTGTCCAATAGCTGCATGTTTAAATGCTGCTCTCCTCTATGGACATGTATATAGTCCACCAGGAGCCACATTAGGGGTTCGACATGGCAAGTCTCAGCATCCAATTTGCATAGCTTTCTGGCAGAAAAAGTAGCTTTCCCTGTGGAAAGGGGTCAGAAGATTACATGGGAAAGGCCATTATTCACAAAAATGGGTTTGTCTGTTATGTTGTGTCTTTCACATCTTTAAGCTCCAAAACTTCAAATATAGTGAGAAACAGTCCTCTCAAGGTAAAAGACAAGGGTCAGTACTGTCTCTTCACATGATGAGAGAATAAATCACTTTCCTCAAAGTGGTACCAGGACATTCACAAATTTGAAGCTATTTTGAATGTTCACCTGTTGTTATTTTTACCAATCTTTTCACATCCCTGCAAGAAACATCTCATGTCATCTGTGCTGTTTAGATGGTTACCTGCACGGCACTCGCCATGTTCGTGGGCAACTGGTCCTCCCTCCTGCTCACACGGCACTGCCTGCACATGAGAAGAGACAGCCCACAAGGTGCCCAAAACCAGCACAGCCAACGTCACTGCCACTGCTCAGGTACCTGTAACTCCTGAGGCGTCAAGCACCCCTGGAAACATCATGCCAGGCATGATAGACCAGCATTTGATTCCTTATGACAAGTCCCATCTCAGGATGCAGAGTGCAGGAGGAGCAACATCAACCTGTCGGGGAGGGAATGGCTGCAGCACACTGTGGTTCGGGTATTGGAGGCTTCCAGTTTTCTCACCGGATGCGCCAAGGTGATGTTCAGCTCTGGGCAGAAGAGGAAGGAGGTGCCTGACAGTGCCTGATCCTGATGCATTAAATTGCCAGCTGCCTCTAAGCTGTGTAGCACATTTGCCTTGCAGCGTGCCACAAATCCCAAATATCCAGCGTGGAAACCTGGCAAGATTGCCATGGACCCCTTTGGCCTATTAATTTAGGTTTTCTTCCTGGGGAGGTCATGGATAGGTATAACCAAGAGCTAGGGTTGCAACTTTAAAATATCTCATGCACAACAAGGCCTCATAAGCACAATCAGCTTTAAATTGGAAGCATATGAAACGCACAGATTTCGAGGCAGAGCAGTGTATTTCCAATTTTAGCTTGTAGCACTGGGGCAAGTGCTGTAAATTTTGAAATCTGTGTAACCCGTGAAACACATCCATTTTTGCTGTGGAGATAACAGCACAGAGCAGCTCATATGCACTGAACTACAGTAGTGTAAGGCAAACTGATCCTTAACCTACAAAAGTCTAGAAGCTTCCCCAGCTGCTGCGTGCGCCAACCTGCACGTGTAGGTTTCTTACAAAAATGCAATTAAAAGTGCCCTTTTTGAGGTCCGTATGAAACAGAGATATATTCTGCCTCTCAATTTTTTCCAGACTTCAGGGTCAGACGGTGACCAGACACGCAAATAACAGCCAAATTATACAGGAAGTTGTCAAAAGGGTCCTAGCACAGGCAGAAAGGACTTTTGACCTTCCTGGGTGTCAAAGGTCTGGTTCAAGTTTCTTTATAGTAATCTGTAGCTATGGCAATGAAAACAGACCCTTTGAGTGAATCAGTTTGTAGATTTTGCTTTGAAAGTTTCTTTGACTTTCATATTTGAATTGAATTTTAATTAAAAAAAAATTGCTTAAAGCTGTAACCCAAGAAAGACTTTATTTACAATAGAAAAAGAACTGAGGCTGACAGCTGTAAGAGTGGGCTCAGGACAAAAAAAAAAAAAAAAAGGATAAAGAAAAAGCACACTGATGCCTCCCCACACCAGAATCAGACCGAGGTTTCTTTTTTCCTCTGCCTCTTTCTCCCTCTCTCCAGCCACTTAGGGAAGAGGTTACCTGCCTCACACTTCCATAGAGCCTAAAAATATTTTCAGAGATGTAAGTAGCCTGTGAGAAAATCAGTAGGATGTGCTGACAATGTCTTCAAAGTCAGACAGAAAAAGAGAAGGCTAAAGGCAAATTAAAATGGTTTGCAAAGAGCAAAAAAAGAGCTGGGTTGGTTTTTTTTCCTCCATCATGGCCACTTGTTATAATCAGAACCATCCTTATTTTTTTGTTGTTGTAGTAGTAGTTGTTGTCTTGCAGATTCATTAATGCAAGCATAGGAAAAGATTAAAAGAGTTTAGATTATGACAAAACTATCGATATTGGTGCCTGACAGCAATATTATCACCTCATTGATATAAATGCTGAGCATAGATGATTTTAAAAGTGTGACTGATTAAAGCAACATAAATAGTGGTCCTGGCACTAATGCTGTCAAGCATAAATCTGGGACCTTGACAGTATCGTGTGAACCCAGCCTCTGACTGGCCTGAAACCCTCCATTTATGCCTCATCGAGAACATGCCTGTCACCTCTCTTTTTTTTCCCCTGTTTTTAACTGAGGACAGCAAAAACATTTTTTTCTTTTTTAAGTGGATAGTATCAGAAGTTGTCTCTTAGCATCTACTATATTTTACTTTGGGTTTTTTTTATTGTTAGAAAAAAGGAAAAACGGTAGCAAGTGTTCTCAGCAGTTGCTAAGACCATGCTGGAGAATGCCTATGAGAAGGAATTTGACGCTGCCGTGTTTTGTAATCAAGGCAATGTTCATCATTAAGCTACTACATGTCCTTTTTTTGCTAGATGCCTTTTTTTTTTTCCTCCTTGGAAATTTCCTGCTGATGGCTACCTGAACATGCGCAGGTAATCTTAATAGTGCAGACGGACTGTGCACAGTGCACCATTAAACTTGACCCACATACTAGGTGCATGTGAGCCCTCTCTGCTGCATATGTAACAGTCGGTCTCAGGTATATCAGGATCACTGTGCATAAGTTTCCAAGAGAGAAATTTAGGAACATGCTGTACAGAATACGCCTGGGTTTCCGTCCACAGCTTTCACTCCCCTCCAGCCAAGAGCAGCTCAGGTGCACAGGAGAGCCTCAGCAAGCGCAGGTGGGGATGGTGGGGACAATAGGGAGCACCCTGTGCTCTCCCTGCTTCATACCTTGGACTCAGCTGTTGCTTGCTGAGTGTTGCGTGAAATCTGTGCTCAAGACCACAGGTATCCACAAGACATATTCCACTGACATGGAAGGGAAGCACTGAGCATCCAGGTGGCAATAACATTTCATCCATGCGGTCCAGGACACCTGGCCAGACCTGAGCTCCTCCTGAGTAGGGAAGAGATGCTTTGAGCCAGAGGTAGAGCTGGGCTGCAGACAGCCATGGGGAGAGGAAGAGATGGGTTAGTGTTTCTACATCTGCTCTTGTGCTCTTTTTCACCTCAGTAGATACAAAACCAAAGACCCACAGTGTCACTCATAACATACCTGAGCTGATAGGGTAGGAGTGGAGGTTAGGAGGCTAGTTTTCTATGAAATAATCATCCAAAGCTGTCCAAAAATATATTATAACAGGGCCTGTTCTTTATTTCCCATTGCTTTTAAGATTGGGTTATGATCCTACTGTTTATCACATTCACCCTCCAAAGATAGCCAAACAATTGAATCAGGCACCCAGATTACAACAAATACTGGAAACTGCAATATCCGTGCACCATGTGGCACAGAGGAAATGGTATTCCTGAGATCACTAGTTCTAATAAGAGGGAAAATGTTGTCTTAAAGTAACATATACACACACTAGGTTCTTTACAGTGCAAACATGCCATCAGGTATCTAAACAAACTCAGTTCAGTTCCATGTAAAGACTTTGTACATTTTCCTCTTACACTTCACAATATCTTTTATTTGAGGATCTCCTGATATCCTGCAATTGCAAATGAACATGTGTTCCCTACAGACCCTGGAATAGTCACCGTTATTCCTTTTTTTGCATGTAGAGGACTGGTTTCTGACCTCTGTTATGCCACAGCGCTTGTATTTTTTAGCAGAATGAGCGGCCCGGTAGTGATGGCGACTCTTGGGCTCTGATGAGGCAAAGGGTGAACCAAAAATTTTTTTCCTTTTACACTTTCTCAGCTAAAATGGAATACTGTGTGTCCCCCAAATATAAATAGTCTTGGAGACACAATCCAAAACTATCAAAGTAGGGAAGGGTAGAAAATAGTTTCATTAAAAACAAATAGCTGTGGAAAAATGTCTACATCAGAATTAGCTAAATTTTCTAGATATCTTTCATCAAAAAAAAAAGGAAGAATAGAGCACACTAGGACTGCCACACTCCTTTACATGCTCCCCTCAGTCCAGAATATTCTTGGGACAATAAAGATTCACATTCAGATCTCTCTAGTCCCTGGTGCACTGACTTTAATCTAGGTCTCTTCCACTTCCGTGAATAACCACTGAGTTACAGGTTATTGTAGGGTAAATCTCTGAAATCTTCCTCCCACAAATTCTATCCCAGAGGAGAGAAACCTTTTTGGCTGATCAGTATTTTGGGAGGCAGC
Organism: Aptenodytes patagonicus; assembly: GCF_965638725.1. NCBI lineage: Eukaryota > Metazoa > Chordata > Aves > Sphenisciformes > Spheniscidae > Aptenodytes > Aptenodytes patagonicus. Next base: position 58,062,067 of record NC_134955.1, on the reverse strand, counting down.
AGCGGACAGAATATTGAAAAAATCCTGACCAGCTCCACTTTCAAAGTTTGAGAAGATTAAAAAAAAAAACCTCCAAACATAGCACCATTCACACCTAAAAATCAAAGGATAATCACTGCAAATCATGGAGTACAGAAAAAAATAAAACCCAAACAGTCAGTGGTTGAGCCTTTAGACCACTGGTTTTAAAACCTAGATCTGTGTGCTTCAAAAACACTTTCCTTCACCTTCTGTTTTGTTAAAAGTCACTGAACAGGAAAAAGAGAAAATTTAAAATACAACACATGACCAGTGTTCAAGTACGTGACTGGCTATATTTTGACTCAATTAATTAATTTCTGCTTTTATTTAAACATCATTCCTGACTTTCCATTGCAAACAAGACATGGCCCAATGCTTTTCAGACCGCCTTTATGGCTTTTTTTTGTTCAGATCACAGTGAATGGGAGATTAGCAGGAGCTAGCCTCAGTCGAGGCACGTGAATTGCATCACAGTAGCTTTGGACTGAGAGGATACTCAGAGCTCTTATGTTTCTCTCCCTTCTACATTTTTCATATCTCCAAATTTTAGAAGCAAGTTAAGTGTTGCATCCTGTGATTTTAATAACTGATACTACTGATGTGATTATACATATTCGGAAGGAAATTCACTATGGTTGTTTTTTTTCTTTCTGGTTCCTCTGTGTCATGTGGTCCCAGCCTTTTTGCCATTGCAAGAAGTTGTCTGTAGTCTGCAGGTTGGAAGGATAGCATCTGTTTAATACCAGGAAGAAAGTTAGTGAGGGAAAGCAAAAAAACCCAATGCTGTTTTTTTTTTTTCTCCTTTTTTCCCATGTACAGTGGCTAATTGCAATTTTGGCAGGCAGCATGTGATGGGACAGACCTTATTTAAAGTGCCCCAAACAGCCTTCCACTAAGTAAACAGTAATTGGGCTTAAAGGAAATATTTTTGCTCCTTATGCCAAAATAGAGATCTAATCTTATTCAACTAATAAATAGGGGTACTAAACAGTGCTTGGCCTGGTGGATTTGTCTACTGCTGTTTTGCAGAAGGAGAGCTGTCAAGTACAACCTAGGCTGCTACAACTGCAAGAATCATCCTTTGAAAGAATGGTTAAACCCAAACACACACTGATTAAGGTCAGGCAGAGAGCCCAATTCCCCAAAGTACCAATTTTGCAGCTTGAGGAGTAGAGATGGTGCTGTGTGTAGTTCCTGTAAAGTGGAGGAGAGTGAGGAGCCTTTTAATTTCAAACTCAAATAAAAACTTAGCATCAGAGATGCCTTCCTCTCCGTTAACCTTTATTATAAAAATGTACAATTTGCATTAAGCAAGAGTGTGTATAGCTTGCAAGTTCCCAACCATCTGATTTCAGCAAAATAAGCAAGTAGGGCACTATTTAAAATCAAAGCTCAAGTCAGTGTTTTAATTTGAATCCTGAGGAAAGCATGCAGGGCACCTTGCAGTCTTCTTGGTCTGTTTGACGCTATAAGTGTACAGAAGGATTCAAAGAGAGGCTTCGTGTAAAAAACAGATCACTAGACAGACAGTAAAACTGAGGGAACAAAGGGATTTCTGGCACTGCTGCAATTCTTTCCACAGATGATTTAATTTGTTCCTTTTTTTATAAATAACTGTTAATAGGAGGGTGAAAACTGATAGTAACATTTTCAGTGTAGGCCTGATTCTGCACCAGTGCTTTCCATGGGAGCAACCTTAGGTGCTTTGGGACAAATCTAAACCCCACTGAAGTCAGCAAAAAACTTTGACTTTGATGGGTGAAGGATCAGCTAGTTTGATTAACTTTCCCACCGTATGTGTTTATCTGTCTGTACAGGTCTCCAAGGGCATGTCTTTCTCTTTCTGTGCATCTACTAGTTTATAGCACTCTCATTATGTAGTATCTAAGCATATTTTCACTACCTTCCAGCACAGCTCAGATTTCTTTTATTTTTCATTTCTTTCTCCATCTCCATGATTTTTTTTTCCTCCCAGTTCTTGATAGCTGTGAGATCTCTACTTTCCAAGACTCCTGCAGGAGGCTGTTGGTAATACCTCACCAGAGTAACTTAGTAAGAGCTACTAATATGTCATCTGAGCCATCAGAGAGGTCCGACCTTCCCCACTTAACAGGAATGTACTTTTAATCGGTTCTCCTTGTTTCAGTCAGAAATTTAAAACTATGGTGATGAAAATGAGTGTCTTTTTTGAGGAAAGGCAGTAAAGGAGTTATTAAAACAATACCTGCCATGGAAAAGGAAAGATTTATATTTAACAATCAACAGATTAATGTTAACATTTGCAGTAGCTAGAACTGGAGCAGTACACTTCAGTTCTTCTCCATGCTAGTGTAGATCCTACTCTCTTCTTGCTAAGGGCTTGCCAAGAAAGTTAAGGTAAATCACTAGCAGGCTTAAGTAAGAACACATTAGTTTAATGTGTTAGACTCCTGTGTGGATGCTTTTATTCAGAAGCAGTCTGTGTTTGCCTCAGCTTCATCCTGAAGCTATGCTACCTTACTCAACGGCCCTTGCACAACGCACCAGCTGTCTAGATATTCTGGAAGAAACAGTAAATATCTGAGGGCTAACTGGGAGCATTTCAAAGTTCTGTACAGGTCTTGACTAACTAATATTACAGTAATTTGACACTGTAAAATCTGCAGATCTAGACCACTACAGAGTTGTTCATCTTCCCAGACTCACTTTGCTCATGCTAAAACTGGTCTCTCACTCATGCTGATGGTGGTGTAGACTATGAAAAAATACATTTTTCTATGTTGATATTTATTTTACTGTATTGAAGAAAACCTTTTTCTTGCAGGAACAACCTTTTTAGTTGCTTAAACTTTCTTTTCTGTGAAGGAGATATGCACTACCAAATCTCTTCTGCTGGCTACCTCCCTGTTCTGCCGCCTCCTCCTTTCAGTTCTCCTCTTCTGCTCTTCTCTACTGTTTCCTTCTCTCTTGCCCACATTTCCTGGTCAAGGTGCATTTACCTTAACACTATAACACAATGATAAGAAGTGGGCTCCCCATTACCTCCTGCTTCAGTCTGAATTTTTTAATATGTCCGGAATGGCTTACCAAAACTTCATACCTTTGCTTACTGAGAGCAATATTTACTCATTCCAGTTCCCAGACAATGGGATCAATGAGATTCAGGAACCACACTCAACGCACACACAAGTTTTGTGTTTGATGTGGCCAGAAGCAACATGAGGCAGATGTGAGAGGTGAGATTTTAGCAATCCCATGCCTAAGGGATGCCGTTCCTATTTTTCACTCAGCTGTTAAGTGTCTGTGAGTGGAGAGTCTTTGTCCAATGTCTGGCCAAATGGCCAGAAACTGATCTTCCAAACCATTCTCCCAGTGTTTCTTTGCTCAGACCTTTTTGGAAGAAATCCTATCAAACACACAGAATGGAAAGGTGAGGAGGAACTTCCTGGTCACCTCTCAAACTCCAGTCTCTTATGACATCTGTGTCCCTTGCAATCTCTGGTTTGTTGGGTAAGGTGCTGTCAATGCAACCACTGCAGAGCCCCCTTTTACTTCATAAATGTTCCAGTATTGACATTTCTGTGCTCATTTCCCAGAGCAGATCTCTCCCTGAGTGCTCCCACACTCTTATGCCTGCCTGGCTTGTTTTCAAGGGCCATCAGGGTGGCTGAGCCCATGGGACCTTGTGGTGTGTGTCCTGCTGTGCACACTGTCCTCCTGGGAGCAGCGTGGAGAGGGCAGCAACAGCAGGAAACTGCTATATCTACCTCTGACATCATGTCATGGTAAATGGAGTAGGATGGACAATGGGGAAACCTCTTCATGTCAGACAGGTGAGCAGAGGACATGCGTAGTGCCAGGCATGGGGACATGTGCCACAATATTTGGAGGACCAGGGAGCCTATTGGTTTCTAGAAATCATTTTCCAGCCTGTCCCCATGACAGCCCAAAGGTTGTATGTTATTGCAGCTGTATGGCTTGTGGCAAAGTCACCAGCACTCACAAAATGTCCTTTGTCCCTTAAGAGTTACCCATAATGGGAAGGAGAGGGATCACCAGCACATTTCTTTGTGCACAGAGGGATTCTCAGTTTAAGGAGCACCACAGAGCTGGGTTTTCTTCCCAGGCAAGGTGTCAGTAAGAAGATGTTATCAGGTTAGCCCTTTTACCTTGAACCTTCCATGAATAATTCAGGTCCTTCACATTTAATATTCATCCACATAACCTCAGTTGTCACTCACCAAGGGTCATTACTTCCTATCCATGTTCAATTTTACTTGTTCCTGAATCTTTCCCTCATAACTTTATTAAGTGGTCACTACATGTGGCAGAGATGCATATGGTCTCTGTTGCCAGCTCAGTCCCCAAAGTGGAGACTACTGTGTCAGGTCACCAGGAGTGTGATTTGTGTGTGCATTTCTTCTGCAATGATAGGATCTGAAATCTCTTTTCAGGAAACCCACATCTTAAAACTGGCAGTGAACATTTATGTACTGTGTGCAGCAGCCTTTGTGTTGCCTCACTCTCATGGTTCTCTGGAAAGGGACTTCTGGAAAATTAGCTCAACAGAGAGAACTGACTCAGTCCATTGGGTTTACAGACTGATTGTTCTGGATTAGCAGGAGGCAATTGTTCCCAGAAAACTAGGCAGAAATTCCTAATGTTACAAGTGAAGGTTTGCACAAGAACACTTTATAGACATTAGACCTTTTTCGTTAAGAAATCAGATAAAGGGATATCAAAATGACAAAATGCCTGCACTTCCAAACCTGCAAAGCTGCTTGACTCTGCTGACTCTGCATCAGTGACACTATCTCTTATCTAGTTGAAGCATCCTCGGGGACACAGAGAGTGGTGCAAGTTAGAGCAGCCACTAGGTTAGTAGGAGCATAAATTAATGTTGCGAAAACTTAAGGAAAAGGCCAGTTCAGGGAAAAGCTGTACTCTTCTTACAGACTGCAAAATGGCAGCTAAAACTAAAGAGTTTTAACCAGCTACTTGCTAAATATCACAAAAGTTCCTTCAACATTAACTTAACTCCTTAATTACCCACCTTCCAGCTGAATCCTTGCACTTGCTTAGAAGTGATGTGGCAATGATGACTATTAGCAGTCTTTCTGTTGCAAAAAGCACAGCTAGATCACAAAAGCTTCTTTCCTGATCTGCTAATCTTTTCAGACTATAAATTTGCCCAGAACCCCACGCAGATTTTCCCCGTCAGAGTTTCCTTCAACACCGACAGGCCGTTGGTCGCTTCATCCCCATGGCTGCAGAAGCCATTGACATTCCCTGGAACAGCCGTTTGTTTCATGTGTGAAGCGCAATATGAAATCAGTGCTCAGCCAGGGCTGCAGCCTGCAACTGGATGATGAGCATGGCATTATCTGTGCTATGTGTGCAGTCTATTTCTCTCTCTTTTTTTTTTCTTTTTCTCAAGCAAGAAACTGTCACTGAATGTTTCCACAACACTCTTGTTAATATAAAAAATCCCATATCAGCAGCACGTGATTATGACAGCAAGGCTGCCAGTCAGACCATTGTCAGACCAGACTGTAGGCATGATTTGGTCTGAAAGTTTCTCTCTTTTTCTTGCTCCCTAGCCCCCCAACAACATGATGTTTCTATTGTCTCTCTTATCAACATATAATTTCCACGTCTTTTACCATGCGGGTTTTTTACTGTCTTTTCGTTTGGTTGGTTTGTTTGTAAAATGTTTCAAATCTAAGTTACACCTTTATGTGGAGAAAAAACAAAGGAGTTGATGTTCAAGTGACACAAGACTGAAGATAACTAGCAAGTCTGGAAGGATGGAGCCCTGATATTACTCCCTAACTACAACCTTGAGACAGAGTGACCTTGTGTGATATCCTAGGACGTTCTTCCTTACCAGCCTTTCTGTCTGTTGTTTACTAATAAATTCTACTTCACAAATTAATGAAGTTGATAAAATTACAGTTATTCAGATGATTATTTTCAGTGGGGTAAACCGGGTTGATCTAATGTAAGGAGAAGCAAACTGCAGGACTCCTGGGCTTGGTTTTGAGCCACATCCACCAGCCCACCCTGGCAGGTGAGACAGACCATGAAAAAACAAAGATGTATATTGAAGCTCCTATCATTGCATTGATCTAGACACTTAAAACTAAAACTGAGATATTTTCAGCCATAATGGCCTTTGTTGTGTGTTAAGAAAGTAGCACATCTTGAACGCCTCCTTAACAATATCCATGAGAGATCCCAATGTTTCTCTTCAGTAACGATTTACAATAGACCCACACAAGTGGCCTCACTGAATTGCTCATACCAAGATGAATGTGAACAAGATATTGTGAAAAGAGAGATATAACCTTGCTGAACCAGACAATAGCTGGCTCAAGTGACAAATATAAACAAAGAAAATACAGCTTTAACAGTTACATGAATTTTTATCCCAAGCTCTATCCCAGACAAGATAGGAATACTCACTGACAGTTCATTGTGGCATTTAAAACAGAGCAGGAAAGTGTACCCAGAACTAGTTTACAGCTGCAATATATCATAACAATGCAAAGGGTTGAAGCAGGACAGGATTTGCCTCCCCTGCTTGCAGAAAGAAATCTCCTCTGAAAATACCACAAGAACCGGTGATTTTGCAACCTTACAGTTCTTCCACTTCTGCTCCCAGCTAGAAATAGCAAGTGCAGGAGTTCACAAAAAAAGGCAGTGATGTGAGAGAGAAAAGTCTGATCGAACTCCCAAAAAAGTGATTTGATTGGATCTACTTTCAAAATGTGAGCAAAATTTTGCACTGAGTCAGTCTTTGCATTGTCTGGACTGCCCTTAATTTAATTGAGATGTATGTGAGTGGTATATAGTGAGAAGGGAGATCTTACTGCACTGAAGCCTGTTCTCAGAAATAGCTAGCTGTGTAAAGGGATCCTTGTAGTAAAGGTTAAGTGTACACTGTATATTCTCTTCTCTCTCTTGTTCCTTTTTTTTTTTTAAATAAAAAGAAGAAAGGGAAAAAGAAAAAAAATGTTGTGAAAGTTTAAAAGTATGACCTCCAGAACCAGACATGCTGAGACTGGGCAATATTGAAGCCAGAAACAGAAGGGGTTGGATAAAAGGCTTTGTGATATGAATCTCTGTCTCTCCTGCCCTCAACAGAAAGGCTTAAATATCTCCTTCTTGGACAAACAGATCAATACAAGCTTTTTAACATCTTCAATGAGAGCTCATTAATGCTCTCATGGTGTCCTCTTTTGTGCCCTGATGACCTGGTGGGAGCCAGGGAAACTGAACTACAGCTTGGTAATTATCACAGGAATAACACTTCATATCATCTCCTAGTGAAATGTGAATTGTTTTCCTAATTATTCAGGACAGCAGCGAGTGAAAGTACAAGCTAATTGAAAAGACATTATGATTTATTTGAGTATGTGAGATTGGACCTATTAGTTTGGGTTAAATGTTAACCAATAGAATATTTGCTATCTCTTTGAAGAGCTGAATGCTAGAAAAGCACAAGAACAGAAAACTCCATTTCCTACAATCACTTCTTCATTATATGCAGTTTATGGATTTTCTTTTGCTACTGGAAGCATCTGGATGTTTCCCCTTATAATGTTTGTGTCCAGGCTGGGTTCAGGATCTTGAAATCCTTTGAGAATCTGAGCAATAGGGGTGGGATGCAGGGTGATGACTTTTGTTAAGACAAATCATGAAAGAAGTGAGAGTATTATATGAATGATATACTGAATAATTGAATAAATAACATTTAACATAATTCAACACCAGCTGGGATTTTATAAGGAAGCCATCCTGTTTGCTTTATACAGACTAGTTGCATTGTTCATATGTTTTTACATCAGTTTTAGTCTATAATGCATTTCTACACCACAGTTTGAGATTTAAGATATTCCATAAAGAAAGGGCAAAAGAAATTTTCAGTTTAAAACATTTTCCCTTAAACTAAGTACAGCGCGCACACAAAAAGAACAGATTAACAGAGTAAAAAATGTCTAATGTAAAATAGTCTGTGAGGTTACTTGCTGCATAGGTGTGACCTAACACTCAAAGTGACCTGTTTGATTGAACTCCTGAGCGGCAGGGGAAGAAAAGAGGCGCTCAGACATTTTAATGAAGTTGAATCTTCCATAAACACTGAAAATTAGAAAATCAGACCCTCTGCATATGTCTGATTTTGAGCCCTGGAAAACTGGAATACTCATGATCACTCACTGCTTTTGAAAATTGAAGCCATGTAGTTGAAAATAGGTATTTAATTTATGTAAGATGTTTGCTCTTTCACGCACCTGTCTCAAGCAGCTTCTTACTATTGATAATGTAGGTTGCCACAGTGCCAAGCTATTACTACTGTATATTAGCCTGAAAATAACACTGTACTCATAGAACTGGGAAAATTCTTTTCATCTTCACAAATAGTGTGTAATTTTTGGGGTGACCCATCTGTTAGCCCAGGCATGTAATAGCTAATCAAGATACAGTGCAAAGACACCAGAACCCACATTTTTTAATTAAAATAAAAATATAGGGGAAAAAATAAAAGGAACAACAAAAAAAAAAGCTGCTCTGATCTATTTTAGTCACACTTTATAATCCTGTTTTTAGTGCAAGAATTTAATTATACATATTTTCATCATTTCTTATATTCTGACATATTAATTAAGGATGCTCTAATTCAATTCCTGTGGCACTATTGGCCTATCCTGTAAAAACATTTTCCTGTTTTTGTACAAATACAAAAATGAAGAGGAAGGTAAAGGCAGCACCTCAGTTTGCTGCCTACATGCTGCTGTTCCTTCTTGTCATTGAAATAGCAGGCTAATTATTTTATAAAGTGATAGATTTCCCCATCTGTACAGTGCTTGGTGGCACTAACGCTTAATAAAATATACATGGGAAAACAGCAGTCTCCTGAAGGTTCCTGGGCTGAAATGTGTGTCTGTCTCTGATGGCAGAGCCACGAAAACAAGGTGAAGTGCCTCACACTTTTACTATGGCTGCACATGGCCTCTCTCCCCCATTATACGCTCTTTGGAAACTTTGTAAGCAGTAGGTAAGGTTTATGGACTTGTATGTCTTCTCAGGTCCTCCTTAAGACTCTCAGCAACCAGAAGGCATCACCTTGGGGCTAAAGTAGATGGCTAATCTTGGTTTCTATTGTTTTTTGTCATAATGGATTTAGCCTTTCAGGTATGAGCCCAAAGTATTGCAGATTCAGTATGCACAGGTGAATGTCAGCAGTAACTAATGCAATGGTATGACAGTAAACAGTGCACAAACTGCAGTCAAATAAATGTCAAAACCAAAGTTGCCCTTCATGATTCAAATGTGCCAATATCTGTAGCTAGTGGGCCTTAAGAAACAATGTGCCTAGCATCAAATCCAGCCACTTGAGACTGCAGCTGAGGTGATGAGGTTCCCGTAGAAAGTGTGACAACTGGACGTACCTCACCCTACAAGTCAAGAGCAGAGCCCAAACTCATGCCATCAAGTTGGCAATACGCAAGTGCTTTTGCACTCATGAGCACAACCTGAGGATGATGCCCAGTCTGGGTGTGTGTTGTTTGTCTGGTTCAGGTTAGTTTGCATTGAGGAGGCAGGGCAGGGAGAAGGGAGAAGAGTGCTGCTTTCCCTTTTCAACAATTATCCACCTTTACTACTGTTGTGGTCCGTGTCAAGTTAAATGCATGCTGGGTCCAAGTCCAGCCACCTCAAAATGCACAGGGGGATTATGGGAGCATCACTGACTAATGAAGGCTATAGGACAGTCTGGAAATTAAAACCAAAAATACTCTGACAAGCACTGATGGGGACAACAAGGCTCACATAAACACTGACATACGCACACAAGGGAAAGAACAGAATAGCCTTGGACTTCAGTACTGGCAGGTGAATTAATGTCTGTAGAAGTTGCTCAGACTATCATTAACACATACCTGATAAGTATGGCAGTGGGATCTCAAGGTCTCCACTGTAATCCTGTCTTCTCCTTTTAATTCAAAGGAAAGTGTTGTATCTTAAATGCAGACATGCAACAATCACTTAGCTGTCCCCTGTTCCTGTCGGAGGGACATGAGCTGGTTGTGAATCATTCCCTCAAGAAATCTTGGTAATATTGACTATTTTTGAATTTCTTAATATATTTTGATTTAAAGCCTAAATTAGACTTAAGCCAGCGATAGTGTGTCTTGAACCACTTTTGAAAATAAATGAGATATGCTGATGCCGAAATGTTGGTAAAAGGGGATTAAGAAGACTAGGCTGCTTTCCACCCCAGTGGCTTTGCGTTACTATTAAGAGGGATGGATTAATATCAGATTTCTGGTATCTGGTTCCTCAGTGATATTGCTTAATTATCCAGATAACTGATCAGAGTTAAAGCATGAGTGGCAGCATAAATATAAAGAACATCATCTTATATTTTTTTTTCCCTTAAAAACGTGTATATTAGTATCATAAAGATACATTTTTAAAGTGCTCATTAAAGTTTAAATTTTAAGTAGTTTTTAAGATACTCAGTTTTGGTTAGTCACCTTTTAAAAAGAAAAGTCACAGTTTATTTAATCATTAACAGGCACAGACAAGTGGCTCACATTGAAAGACTTTTAAAAACACTGGCCTGCTTGTCCCTGCATTAAGCAGTTTCTCCCACCCATTCCCCGCCAGCCAATTATTCCATTTTCTTCCTTTTCACTCTCACGGCCCTGTCACACAGACCTCACCCTCGCTGAAGGGGGTGGGCCACCAAGCTTCCCCTGGCTCACATCAGAGGCTGAAAACATCTGGTCTCTCTCCTCAAGCTGTGGAGGGGAGGACCATGAATTCCCAGGTTGCTTCGGAGCCCAGATCTTCTTTATAGCTCTGGTCTCTGTTGGCTGGTAATTTTATCCAGTAACACTTTTGATATGTGTAAGTGTGTGAATGTGTTTGTGTGACAACCTCTAGACTTTCAGTGTAGACAAGCACTTGGACTGATCAGGATCTTAAGATGGGAGAAAAAGATCTGGCACCTAGAATTGGTTCAAATAGAATCCCTTTGGCTGTTGTTTTTTTATCCCGCACTAAGTCCTTTGTTCAAGAGTCTGAGGTCGTTGTCAAACACGAGGCAATGAGTTAAAGATGATTTTAGAAAAACTTCCTACTGGAAATCTTTTGTGATCTATGCTCATCCTTCCTAACTTGCCAGCAGGGCAGGTTTTCCAGATATCTTGAAACTGAAAGATGGAGCGGAAATTTCTGTGTTGGGGGAGAATTATTTCCTCAGTACCATAAGGGCATGAAAGATAAAAGATTCTTGCTGGGGCTGTTCCTCCGTTCTGTAAGTAAGCAGGAAAGAGAACAAACTCACCATGCTTAAAAAAAACCCAGAAGAACATTTGGCCAAAAAAAGGAAAAATCAAGACTTGTGCACATAATAGGCAGCCAAATCTGAATACAACCTAAATCAAGAACTAGAGCTCCATTTGCTCCCCTGAATGCACAAACTTCTTCAGCTATATTTTAGACTTCATTTATTCCTAATAAAATTTGCATGCCTGAACTATGCATTGTAGCACACACTAGCCAGAATACAGCTTGATTTCATACTACAGACCAAATGTTTGCATTTCCTTTTCTGGTGTTCTGCATTTCAGTCACTCATTGCAACTACTGTAACTTCCTCATAGCCCTTTCCTCCAGCTTACCGAGAAGCTGGAGAAATCAAGATAAGGCTCCAATTCGCATTTGCATTCTACCATTGCAAGTGAATAGCAATGCAAGAGGTGCTAACAGAAACCACTGATTCAGAAAACTGCCTCCCTCTTTTTTCTTCTTCTGCCTCCTCCAGGTAGGGTGTTAAAAGCTAAGGTGGGTTGCAGATACAAAAAAGAAATGAAAGTTGTGGACTTGAAAACTCCATACATTTTGATAGCAGTCTAGACCTCACCCATACAGTTTCTCACTTCATTCTGTAGGTGGGGAGGCTATTTGACAATGACTCAGAAACAGGGAGGAAAGACTCATCATTCCGGTTCAAATCTGAGTCTGCAGTGGGAGGAGGATTATTGCTATGGGTCTAGCACCTTCATTTCTGCAACTGAGGTAAACTAGAGGCTCAAGAAAACATCTTTTAATATATTCAGTGTTTTGCATGAATTTGATGCTAACAGGCAAAAGACAATGTGTACTCGCCATAGAAGATGATCGCTGTGTGTTGGACAGGCCAGCATGTTGGTATGTGAACCATAAAATGTAAAATAAAAATAGAAAAGTATGTGTCAGCAATTCTTGACAATGGTCTACATGGGATATTTTAGATAAGAGGAATCCTTTAGGATTTCTTCCTGTGACAGATTTTTCTCTGAGGACCATCTTACCAAGGCTGAGTTCTTGTCAGAACATAGGTTCCTCATCAGATGTGTCTGGTCAGCTGGTGTATTAGACAAAGCCAAAGAAAAGCCCTTTAAACTGTTGTTATTCACTGACACTCACCTGAGTTAATAATATCCTAGCATGGCGTTAAAGACTTTTCTAGTGTGGGAGGTGACATCTTTTGAAAAGGACGTGATTAGTCCTTGGACATCCTCTGCCATTTCATCCCACTGTGTTCTCTAGAATGACTGCTCATATGTCATAACTTAATTGCAGCTAACTTATTCTCAGTGCCTACCTATACGTGTTTTTCACCTCCAATTCAACCTACAGTGCATTTTTTTCCTGTGTATAAAGCAATATTGTTTTATATCAAGATATGTGAATTTCAGTGCTAGGAAAATGGTATGGAAAGTGAAAAAGCTTTCTGTTCAGCCCTTTCTATGGGTCGGCTCTGTTCTCTTCCTGGATCTTATATGATTTAACCTTGTGAGGAAAGTATTGAAACTTTTCTAGTTTTTCACAGATGCTGCAAGGGCTGATGTAGCTGACCAGGACACTTAAATGCTCACAGTGCACATTTTTCATTCTCAGCAGTAGAAGAGCATGTGATCCCTTGAGTACGTGTCCCTAGTTTCAACACAAGCACAAGACCATATGGCTTTACCACACTCCTGAGTCATCTGCTAATGCCACTCCTTAAAAAAATGCAATAATAAATAATCAGAAAATGAAAGCAGCAAAGCATTGTCTACAGCAAGATTTCATGTACTTTCCTATGAGTCAGCTGACACTGTCCATCATGCAAGACAGATGGTGAACTAGGCAAATCTTAGTGAGTACTGAAAAAAAAAAAAACCCTCATATAGCTTCACTTGTAAATAGTGCCTTATGGACTGCCGGTCAACAGTCAAGGCTGGACCATCCAACCTTTCTCATGCTATTTTAAACTGAAAAGTTGTTTCACCGGAAAACATGGCAGACTCACTCTGCAGTCATCTCTGCCTGTCCTTGTTACCCTGGAAGCCCTTAGGCTGACCAGAAGGAGCCATTGAGCCCTCCAGTGTGTATCCAGTGGGGAGCTCCCATGACACCTCCCAGCTGCACTTACTAACTGATCTCTAGAAGGAACTGAGGTCTACTTCTGTTCTCATCATGCTAGTGTCCAGTCAAAATTAGTATGGGGCAATAGCTCCACTAGTTGGTACTCTGTATCTTCTTCTCCTTCCAACATGTTGTATTTTAGTTTATTTCCAAGGCAAAAAGTTTTGGGTTTTTAGGTTTTCAGGTTTTCAGGTTTTCTTTTTTTTGTTTGAAAGTTTGTGAATACTTTATATTAGAGCTAGATGTTGATGCTATCTTGAATGTTTTCTGTTTCCTCTATATGAGACCTTTCAACTTTCTTTCTCCCTTTGGGCTACTAATGCAAACTTGAGTGGGAGCCAATTCAGTCATGATGACAAAGAAGTCCAGACTCCATCAGGAAATCAAGCATAGGAAGGAGTCAAATGTGAAAAGAGAGCTCTAGATGTCCTTACTCACCTGGAGTTCTCCTCTAAGCTCAATAGGACCTTTCTGTTGCACATGCCTTGAAATGTAGCCTTCTACACCCTACAGTTCTCACCTTTAGTTGGTCATCCTGGACCCATAAGAAAGTTCAGTCTTCCTAGTCTTTCTGAAACTACCCCACTCTGTAAAGGTAAAATTGGCCCAGCTTACAATGTTTGCATCTCTCTACATAAACTAAATAGTGCCAGAACACAAGTTTGAGTATTGCCCTGTTTAATCCGAACTGCTTAACTGTTAACAGCATCCTTGGCACAGTTTTGAACCGCACCAACGTTCACCAAATAATGTCTAGGCATGGGAATATTATACAATACAGGATATAGGAGGGATATCAAGGTAGCTTGATTACCAGAAACTGTCTGACAGGAGTAGTGTGCAGTTCTGTGTCACCCAATTATCCTGCTTTTCATCTAGTTTACTATATTGCCATGGCAAGACAGTTTCTGGACCTGAGCAAGTTTATCTCAATTTTAGATATACCCAGAGACAGAAAAGAACATGTCTTGTCTGAAGGATAAGTTAAGTAACTCTTAAACCTCACTTCACATAAATAAGAACAAGCAGAAAATGCATAAAATTATGAACTGCAATATATTTAATTCTTCGGGGTGAGCAAATATACAGAACAAGCAAAAATTGTGCCAAGTGTATTGCCTTGGCCACTAATATGAAACACAAGTGTCGAAACATTACTCAGTGAGCATATTACATATCTGTAAGCACCTTGTGCCTGACTTTACTAACACCACGTACGTTGACATTGCTGTGCATATACACTGATATATTCAATACACAGATACAAAACCTACACTAATAATATCACAAGTATAAAATACAAACTGGGGCACATACTATTAAAGGCAGAGTCTCATCACAGAAATACTCTCCCAGTATTTGCCACCTGTGAAGCAAAAGATTAAATACATTATTTCTTCCTGAGCCAACTAGCTACATAAGAAGACAATTTCCCCCATAATTTATACAGTAGTTTGTGTCATTGATAATTTAACCAAGGCCAGGAAATAGAAGGAAGATTTTCAAGAAGCATCACATAATACTTTTGTCAGGTTTTTTTGAGCTGTGTCCAACTCATCACAATATTATTTTCTGAACAGTTTTAAGGGCTGTTAAAGTTTCAGCTAAGTACCAAGATTTACTTCTCCAGCCCAAAGCCTGTTTGTATGTTGTTTTCATTGGTTTTGTTGGAATATCTATTTATTCTTTTATTTTGCATTCAACACCAAAACACCACGGCAGCAATTTTAAGCAGTCACAGCTTCTGGAGAAAAGACATCGTAAGAAGGAGCAACCTATTGGGATTCCTACCTCTGTGGTGTATCACTATAAAGAAAGAAAGAAAGAAATACAAGGTTAGCTGCCCAGTGTGAGTGTCTGATTTTAGTGGGGATGTGCCAAATTATACTACCTCAAAACCTAGAGTGTCCGTAATGGTTTTGTCATCAGAAGTAGCAATGAGATTTGTGGTAGAATCTATGCTTCTACGATAATCCAAAGATTTGACAAGGGCTCAATGCTGAAGTAAGGCACTGAGGTGTCTAGCAGGAAAATTGAAGCATCAAACTCTATTCCCCTTATACTAACTTACAGTCCAGCTTTTATGCTGTGTTCTCCCCTTATTTTGTGGCTGATGGTTTCAGAAATGGCAATTTAGAAAAGGAAGCTCACACCATGGGTTGTTACTATGCTCTGATATATCGAAACAATATTTCAGTCTCCAGGACTATTTGCCTAGCAACTTTCACAAGCCCTAAAAGAACTTCAAACCAAAATGAAGAAAGATCCATGGAAATCTGATAAGAAAAGTGAAAAGCTTTTTTTTTCCTCCTGAAGAATTTAGGGTGTCAAGAAATGTCAGAAATATTTTAGAAAAGGCAGAACTGCTTCATACAGTACTGAGCCTCTGTGAAACAGGCATCAAAAAAATCTTACAAATTCTGATCCCTCAATAAATGTTTCCTTTTTTTAACAGATTCACACATTAAAGTTAGATCTAGGGCTGATGTAAAATCCATTTAGCTGCACTGAGGTTAATGAACCGAAGATGATATACACCCATTGAGAATCATCCTTTGTGTGTGATCAGTTACGATGCTATTTGTTTTTATTGGCTTAGCCATTGATGTGTTACTATGTGGCTCTGCAAGTTTTCTTAATCAATAAGAGTTAGCATACTTGAAAACAATGCTTCTATGGAACGAATGCCTGAAAATGGCTTTCCTGAAACCAGATTTCCTTTGAGATGGAGGTATGGTTATATACTGCAGAAATCAGAACATTTTAAACTGAATTTTCTGCTAAATGAGTGAGTCAGCACACATTTATCCTCTCCACACATTTATCTGAGAAACAGGAGAAGATTTGCAAAATGAGTGCATCTTTCACCCCTCATAAGAGGTTATCTCGGAGTAGGGTAATACTAAGAGGAAAGAAATATCTCATGCATACAAGATTAAAAAAAACAAACTCTACTTTATAAATAAATGCAAATCAGTATAAAAAAAGCAACATATTATGAATAGACACCTTTGGAAATAAATTTCAGAAGCCTCCAGAAAGCTTGAGAAAATAACTAGCTTGCACAGCATTAAGTGGAAGGAGTTCCCCTAAGGGAATCAAGGGATCAGAGATATCCTGTCTTGGTTAGTCTTTGAAAAGTTTGCATCTGTGTCTTTTTCACACTGCTGGTAATAAGCTGAGAAATGCAGTATTACATGGAGGCAAATGGCAAAATTTTTTCTTAAGTTAAGAATACTAAAAGTGATTGATTTTATTGGAATTACATTAGCACAATTTCACACCCTATTCAAGATGCACAAGGGGAAATGGATTCAGGGTTTGCTTTCTCCCCTTCTCATGACCTCATTGTGTAGCCCTGAACAGAGACACTCAGAACTACTTCAAGCACAAAATGAATCTGTGATGATGAAACTAAACATAAACCACCCCTCTTTGCTGATGTCTATTAATAGTTTTTGACAGACCTAGAGAAACATCACTGTTTCTTAAATATACTTAAAAGAGAGCAGGATATGTCAGCACATTTTTGTAAGTCAAAAAAGTTCAGAATTCTTTTGGGTAGCGAAGAGTGCAGGATTCATCTCACCTAACTCTAGGCAAACAGAGTAGATGTTTACCTCTGAACTAGTCAGTCTAGAGTCCATTTACAATCAATAGAGAGTTATAAGAACTTCTAAGGCATGAGTCATTGGACTTATTTCAGAGATCTACTTTTTAATGAGATATACTGCTCAGAAAAATACCTGTTTCATTCTGTTGACTATAAAGGAAGCTTATATCGATTAACTCAGAAATACATTTTAGACATCCACGTTTGGTTAGATGAATGTCACTTGAAAAGACTGGAAAATAAATCTCTCCTCTGCAAGTGACCAAAAAAAACCCTACTAAATGACTTACTGTAAATAAGTACAATCACTTATTTAAAGGTAGTACAGAATCAAATTAATCCTGTTGTAAAGTCTAAAAGCCATCTGGAAGTTATATTTCTTTTCTGAGAGATTTAGAATTGTCAAAGTGATCATGCTTTCTCCTGAAGTCTGAGAGGTTTTATTTTATTTTATTTTTAAGAATAGGAGCGTAGCCATTTGATCAGGTCTCCTTCTGGCTTCCTTTCATACCAGAAATTAGTGACGGAGTTGCTTTTTAAGAGGCAAACCAGACCCAATATCCTGCCCATAATTGCCTAAAGCTCAAGACTGAAATGAGATTTAAATCTAGCCGTTCAAATCTATGTACCTGCAACCTCTTTTTCTGAGGAACTGGAATACGTGAAGTCAGAGATTTAAGACACTTGGTGTGTCTTAATATTTATAAATACATAAACCATAAAATTTATATGGGCTAACATAGCATTAAAATTTGTCCTTCTGAAAATTGAGCTGCAAAACTCTAAAATGGAACAAAATCCACAGAAAACACAAAGAGAGACAAAAAATGTTGTAAATATAATTGTCACACTTCTGGACACTCTTCTTTCGAGTATTTCCATACTCTGTTTCATATGAGCAATTAGTATTACTTGAATTTTCTCTCCTTTTCATTGGTGTAAATCAATAGTAAAACAATACTTTGAGGAAAGACAAAACATTGTTAGAACTGTTGTAAATTACTTGATGTTACATATTTCTTCTAGGAAATGAGAATTCATAGGTAACAATTTCTTGGAAACATGTCTAATGTGAGGATGTGCCACTTAAAAAAAAAATGTAATGATACATTAAAATAAAGTTGGAAAATTCCATTTTGACCTCTTCAGAATAGAACATTTAGTTATCATCTAGAACTACTATTATCTTGTGATTAAAATTAAGTTAAAACAGGAAAAAAGCAATTTGATTTAATCAAAACAGAAGAATTAAACATGAACATTTTATAAGCTTTGTATTGCATAAAATTGGAAAGCACGGATTTTGTTTGTTTCGTATAAGAGAAGAAACCACAATTCCTACTCTTTAAACAACAAAAAAAATCGGTTTCCCTTCTGCCTTGTTAACAACACAAACCTATAGTGAATGAGAGAAAAATCACACACCTAGGAAGCCAGGAAGTCATTTAAACCCATCCCGCCAAAGACCTAATGTTTATGGCCCTAATTCCCACAAAACATTTCAATGTGACATAATTTATTTAGATGCTAGAAACTTCATAAGGACAGGGAAACAGGAAGTATGTAGAAAAGACATGAAAAATGAAACCTCTGCAGAAGCTTAAGCATGTTAATAATATATTCATGTAATAACTGGAGAAAAACACAATATGCACAGTATGTTTTGTATGAATTATTTATTTTACCTTTATACATATACTAGTACACAAAATTTCCTCCCAAATAATTGCATATTGTTAATGGGGAAGTAGTACAGCATATATTTTGGCGGTATCTTTCAGAGTCATAGAGGTATCTTTATTCACCTGAAGAATTACAAATCGCTGAATGGGAGTAAACTTAAGAATGGAAATATTTACATGTGGTAAGCTTTGAATCTGACCCAGCCCTATATAAATGAAGTTAAGAATTGCCAGGCACACAGTGACTACAAAAGCACAGGAATCTGCCAGGCATTCCCCTTCCTGCAGCATGTTATCAGAGGAAGATCTTAGCAACACGGAAACAGTTTTGTCATTGACTTATCAGGGACTGAATTGCAGTCCTGAAATTTCAAAGAAATCCAAGTCAAGTGTTAATATTGAATCAGAATATAAATAGGCTAAACAGCCGTTACCTCCACCTTCCTGCTTTCCATTATGTACCACCATATTTTGCCCTAATTCAAATATTTGCCTTACGTAAAGAGGGAGCTTCCAGTGAAAAACAGCAAAGCCACCACAATAGTATCAGTACATTTCTTAATGAGACCAGATGGGAAAAAATATTTGGAGGTGGACAAATCAGGGTACCACTCTCCTGGGCTTGTGGCAGGAGCTAGAGGGGCACTGACAAGAGTCTTTGCCAGCTTTGACAGCAGCCCGATTAAGCTTAATCAGCCTTGGATGCATTCCCCTCTGATTTTGCCCTTTATTAGCCTCCTTAAAACTCATCAGTGACATCAAACTTGCAGAAGCTGTTCATCTGCTGGAGCTGCAAGCGCTGCACACATATCTCTCATTCTGCTTGCACTTCTCTCTACTGTAAGAATATTATTATAATGATGAAGAAGGGAGATAAACTCTTGTTATAAACTGACTGCAGACAGATTTATTTCCTATTTCAAATGTGAATATTATGTCTAAGATGTATTGTCCCAGCTTGGGCTACTTTGTGTTACTGCAACGTAGCAAACAATTTAAAAATAGCATGTACGTATACAAAGAGAACTGCAATAATACCTGTGCATTATATGCACTGTCTGTAATTATTATTCCATTGTATAATAACAATAAATGTAATTTTAGAGTCTTGAACCAATACTGAAGAATGTTTTTGTGTTTTTATGAGAGTTTTTAAAGGTTTAAGCAATTTCTATTTGCAAATGCATTTCTATAACCCTAGTAAATGTAGTCAATGATAATAAAATAACAATTATGTAGGAAAGCATCTCCTAATGTTTTATCTCATAGGCCATTCTTGCCAAACAAAAGAAGCTGAAATGACCTAGTTACACGAATCCTTTCCTTTCTGCATCCTGACAAGGATCTACAGGCCCTAAAGGAACCTGGATCGAGCATTTACTTCCCTGGAGAAAAATTATTAACACTAATCCTTGTCTTTGAACACAGCAACCTTTTGATTGGTGTAATTGAGCTACATTACCTCACTTTTCTACTTCTGTCACAGCATCCTATAGATGTAGCACAACTGAATTCATGAGCCTCATACAGAAAGGGTCAGAGTATTAATATGTTAATAGTGTGCTGGCTTGCAAATAATGTTTTTTTTATAAAGTCTCAGTTAATTACATTGCAAGGTTTTGAAGCCAGACTGAATTTTACTCCTGCAAATTTGCAATGCTAAGTGTTCTTAAGTAGACAAAATGAGAGAATTCCATAAGAATTTGGTTAAAATATTTGAACCTGATTTTTACAAATGGCATCTGGTTTTATAGATGTCAAATAGCATGTGCATAACTAGCTGTTACATGCCTGAACATGCAAAATGAAACGTGCTTGCTTCTAGGCCACATCACATGTTGAAAAGAACAACCGAAAAGAACAACTAAAAAGAGCGGAGATAGGAAGGACTTAAACCCTCTATCACTTTCTAGCCTGGATCAGTGTGCTATAAGCCAATCCACCTGAAACTACTCAGCAGTACTTTTAAGGCATTTTAAAGAGTGATAAAAAATAGGAACCAATACTCTCTTGTATGTCCAGTGCACTGATGGGATATGGCAAAAAAGTTGCTACAGCAGCTTCTAGATATCTCTTTAAAATTGAAAAAATAATGATATAATTAAAACTCCTCCTAATCTGATAACATCCCAAAGGCAGTTGAGGGCTGTGAGTTGAGATAAATACTGAAGTTGCATGTGCTCAATCCCCATGTATCTGGAGACCTTCTATTGCCCTGTCAGCCAGCTTTGGGGAGAATTGTGTGCCATGGAAATTATAAGGGCATTTCAGTGGAAGATAAGGGTCAAAGTCAGGCTGGACAGGGTTTTGAGCAACCTGATCTAGTGCATGATGTCCCTGCCCACAGCAGGAGGGTTGGAACTAGATGACCTTTAAAGGTGCCTTCCAACCCAAACCATTCTGTGATTCTATGAAAGAAAAGTGCTTGGGGGAAATGATCTATGCTGAAAATTAAGAAAAAAAAAAAGTGTAGGAAATTTGGAGCAGGGGGTTTCCCACCAATCTATTCTGAAATTGACAAAAACACTTCCAGTATAAGATGGCTTCACTCTGAGTCATATGTTTAAGGAATGTGAAACCTCTGCTTCGAATCTATCCCCACACACTCTTGATATAGAAAATCTCTTTGCCATTGTGGTGTCAAAGGCACTTTTTAAAGCATTTACCTTTCTCCAGTTCAATCTTCTCTTTTCATCACTGTTTTCCAAATTAGCACTGAAGGCAATGTCCAGGAAAGGGGAAAGGGGAAAGCTGGAGTTGCTTCTGGGCTTGTCTCTCATGAAAGGAAAAAGCCAGGATCTCTATGTTTAAAGTCAAGCAACTTTGAGCTCAGTTTATCCCTTTCTTCAAGTGATGCAGATAATATAAAATAATGTTCCTAAAAGCCAGGATGGACAGTCTCATGCCTCCTGGAAAGCAGCTGAACTACAGATCTCTCTCTGTTCTTAAACCCACCAGAGAGCTCTGCTGTGACCTGGGACAGGTCACGTCGCATGCGATTGATCTCATCTAACTTTAAAGATCTGCAGTGTAGGCACCTGAGCCGGTTACCTCTGCACCTTTTAGTGTCAACTGAGAGAAACAGGCCTCTTTAGGGAACAATTTGTCTGATCTAGCTGAGTTTCTGCTTTAGGAGGAGATATGTTGTCTATGTTACAGATGTCTGCACTTGATCAGCTAGCTGCCACCCCTTGATTTTCCTTGTATCTGGACCTTTTCCCCTGCTTTACCTGACTTTGCTCTTTAGATTCTCTTCACAGACAAAAAAAAAAGTGTGTGTTTTTGAGTGCTACCAAGATGCAGCTGGTTTGCACAAGGTCAGGTTAGCTGTTTTCTATATTCAACTGGAGTGGAGGTAACAAATGTACTACCTGCAACTCAACAAAGATTTTCATTTGTGTTCAACTTCAAATAGATTGGAAGACTGGAAAAGAAACATTTTCTGATTTTGGCTTGTGTAGGAGTAAAAATATGTTTATGACCAACATATAGCACCACAGGGATTCGACTGTAGTTCAGGTCTTTAGGTCATGGAATATAAATATTATTACTGTAAGACATGTAGGTCTGCTGCTACTACTATATATTTCTGTATCAATGGAATTTGAAATATTAAATTGATCATTCCATTCAGTCATTAAAATAGTGAAAGCCTTACTTTTACTATATGCTTCTGTTCTGGTGTGTCTTCATAATAATAGTGTTCATAGTCTTCTAAAGAATTTAGAAAAGGTTTTTGTAATCTACAGGATTATCTCCTGGGATTAGCAATAAGGCAACAACTGAATATAAGATGGTGTATAAAATTTATAGCTGATCCTCAGAGATGCCTTTGAGCTACTAGTTCTGAGGTTCAGAAGAGTTCGTGTCCCTTCCATGCATGAGTCTGAAAAGACATTTAGTCTCCTTTTGCCTTTGTTTCCCTCCCCAACTTTCATCTAGCTAATGTGTAAAAACTGGAACTCAAGGACTGTCTGTGACTAAGTGTTTATATAGTGCCTGGCACAAAAAGGCCTGAACCCTTATTTGTGGCCTCTACTGTAGTATAACAGTATTTCTGAAGATCTATCAAAGTACCTGCCATTGAATGAAGTATCAGTCAATGTTAAACCATGATAGTGTATATTCTCACAAGTCCTCAACAACTGGAATTAAATTGTTGGAATATAAAATGCAGTTCTACCAAGCACTAACTGCAGAGGTCTCCTCTTTCTGCTATGATATTTGAACAATAATGGGAGATGGTCAAAGTGGTTTTCACCCACTAGCCTTCTCAGAGGATCCTGCCACCACTGCAGTGGTGTGCCAGCTGTTCTCATAGCAGCTGCTACCTCCATACAGTGGAGCCCAGGACAAGGATACATCTTAAAAAAAAAACATCTGGTAGGCCTCTTTCAGGGGCAACTACCTCTGAAAGAAAGAGTAGGCAGAGCCAAAAGTGGGAACCTCTGCAGCCATCCCAGGAAAAGCTATTCCTCCTTGTGAATATGAGCCCACAGTCTCAAAAAAGACTTTCCTCACTGGTAGCATATATTTTAATAGATGATTTTCTGCTCTGCATAGCCTTTAAAAAGTATATCAAAACCAATAGCCAATGACTTTTTATCAGATGCTGATCTAGGCTGGTGGTTTTAGTGGTCTTCCTGATTTGCAGTGTCAGCTAACTGTTAAGCAAAAGCCATACCTGATAAATGGGCTGTTTTCACACCACAGCTAATCTGCTGGAAGACATGCTGAAACTTTGTTAAGAGGCAATAGGCTGAGGAATATCAGGGTGCCCCACTCTTCCAACCTCACTATGGTGGTGACAGGTTTGGATTTAAGGTGTTGTGCAATAGGAAGTGTACCCTATTTGTCCATGTAACAATCACACCCTACCACCACAACACCTGACCAGAAGTGCAGTAGTGAACAAGAGATTACCACTCATTTAGAACAGACACAAAAACCGGAACCATGCTATTTGTTAGGATAAAATGCCTGGAAGAAGCAGGGATTTGTGTGTTACATGAAGAAAATATGTTCTAGATTTGGCTACGCAGGCAGATTAAGACATGGGTCCTACAGTGGAGAGTTCAGATCTGGAGCTAGATATAAAGATACAACAACTTTTTCAGGTAATGCCGTGGGTCAGGGTGCTCTCTGGTGTACAGTATGTGCTGCTGCCATCCTCACGTACTGATGAAAATGCCTGACATAATATAGGGGTGCAGAATTAAGCACAATGCACTCAAAAAGAATTGCAGGTCTCAGATAAACTAGTATGTTTCATGTGAACCACTTAGTTTGAAAATATATATGAGTCCCATTCTGCACACTTGGTGTCAGCAGTTCTTATGCACTTGAATAACCATAATGACAACAGGTCTGCTTCTGTGGATAGCTGTTATATGAGCAAAGGCTTAACAAAGCCATTTATCTGTGAACATTTTGATAGCGTTACCCCACAGTGTGGGGCCCGAGCATCTACAGTTTCAAACTACCATTTAGTTTCAATATATCATATGCCAGCACTTGTTTGTCTAAACACATCATTCAAGAAAACACATTAGTGTTTTTAGTCAATTATCTACTCCATTTGTTTTCTTAGCTGCATGTGCTTTTGAATGGTTATCTCAGCTTGGTATTGTGGTTCCGTGAGGTGTGTCCAACACTTAGAATACAATATTTCTCATGCTCACTGAAGCAGAGAAAAAACAGTTGAAATCAGCAGCAATGAACTTCACATAGTTTTGCTGCATACAGCATGCATGTTTGGGTCTGAACCTTCAATCCTTTCATATTAAAAATTCCCAGGAAATCAGAGACAGTCTTTGCTGAATCTAAAAGCCCTGTAGGATCAGTCCCTTAATGAATACTTTAATGGCTGTGCAGGTGTACTGAAAATAGCTAGGTGCTTAGGGATTTCTGACTAGTACTGATATGACTGATATGCAATTCTGTGAAAAGCCAGAACTTTGTCTGGGAATAGAACTTCTTCAATCTTGAAGTAAATGGCAGATTTTCCTAAGTTCATAGAAAACAGGTCTGAAAGGACTTCTTGTGCCATCTAGTCCATCAGCTTGCAATAGTGCTGATTTATTTCCCCTCGATGTTAGCAAGAGTAGAACTACAGGCAGATAGAGGTCAGCCCTAAGATTTAAGTTTCCACAGGACTCTCTTATCCTTCTTGCAGAAATTGGCTCTGAAGTGCCACAGAAACACAGGGGTCCTTGTCCTTTCCACTGTTCAACAGGCTCCAAGGAGAGAACACCACATCCTCTTCACTCAAGATCTCAGGATGGATTTGAACTGCAGTTGCTGAGGTGAAAGGGCTTGACAAGGCACACGGCTGCCTTCCCCTAAACAGCTGGAATAGCATCAAAATCTTTTATTCTATGCATCTCTCCCACACTTTATTCTGGAGGAAAATAACACGCTGTCTAGTGAGCTGCATTTTTTTTAAGATAATAGCAAAGTATCTCTAATTCAAACCAACTGAACTAATTGGACAAAAAAGGATGCAAACAGCCCAGCCTACCAGACTGTATTTAAAACAATGGTTAGCAATCAATAAATCCTGCTGGATTGTTTGATTTCATTAAAGATGTATTTGTTACTAAGCAGCTGGCACCCAAACAGCTGCTTTAAATAGAGAGAGATTTTTCCTGCTCTGTTTTATCATGGTCTTCATTATTTTATTTGCACATTTTCAGAGACAATGACTACTGAATAGAATCAAAATGCAGATAAGCCTATCACATCCTCGTCTGAGCATGTGGTGGGTCAAGGGAATGCATAGGAGAAATGACAGCCTGCTTCCCTTTCTACTATCCCCAAACAATGTCTTTCAGGCTTTCAACAGTCAGTCATGAGTATAAAACGAAGCCTGAGACTGGCCCACTGATTAAATAATAAATTAAAGATATCATAGCTTCTTTTCAAAGCCCTGAATTTGGCTTTCTGTGAATACTGACCTGAACATTCACATCCATCGAACAGAGTGGTCACAAAATGAGGATTCCCTGGTGTTATAAAAGTGCTGCATAGTAGAGTTAGTTCCTTTTAAAGACCACTTTAAAGTATATTTAAACTGAACCCTACCCAGATGATACCTCTACCCCATTATGTAACACATATAATGAAGGTAATAGTTTTTGTGTTGCATTTTGGTAGCAAACCAGGTAGCCTTCCTTTGTGGCTATGTTGCCACCAAGCAAGAACATTAGCAGCTGAAGCATGGACAGCTTTTAGAAAGGAAAGCAAAATCAGATAATAAAACAGCTGCAAATTTGAAACCAGTCCCAGGATCACTTAGGTGCATGCAGCTGAGCCAAATTCCCAGGGAGCAAGATAAACTTAGATTTTCTTGATTGCCATCCAGATTTAGTCACACTGTGGTCATTGTGACGCTCTCAGTTCCGCACTCACATCCTCAAGTAGGAGGACAGTCAGCAGAAAGACCAGGGTGGTATTCCCTGCCAGTTCTACAGCCTACTAACGTTCTTTGGGCATAGCAAGGTACGTTTTTATATCTTCCTCATCTTCCAGTAAAGCTGGGCTTTGGGGCTGTAGATATGTTTGCAGCAGCACTGTTGACATGGCAAGGGAGAAAAGTGTCCTTTCTTGTCAGAATTATTAACAGTTGCAAAGGCTTTTATTTCAAATTCAAAACCTCTTACTCTTCATCAGACCTTCATTACTCTCATATCTTCCTCTGTTTTCATGGTGTTCAGATTTGGCTGCAATGCACATCCATCACCTTCAGTTAAGATGCTAGCGGTTTAAGAGTTTATCTTCTCTTCATCTGGCTAACAGTGGGTATTTGTAGGTTTCTTCCAGAGGAGCCCCAGCACCTCTCCTCAGTGGTGTTCCCAAGCAGTCCAGCAGCCTGGAGAATGTTAGGATCTCAGAGTCAATAGAAAGTCATAGTCACGGCATTCAGAGTATAATTTAAGATGGAGGAAGGTATTTCTCTTTAAATTAATTATTGTTTGAATTGCAGAAATTGTGTAAAGCAAAACCTGGAATGGTTTGCCTAACAAAGCAACAGGAAAAAAAAAAAAGAGGCAAAGCTGACAGAATTCAAACCTCTGCTAAAACAGTCACAATGCACAGTTGCACAGTCCCAATGATATGGTTAAGTCCACGGTACGTGTGTGGCTCAGGTGATATTTGCTGGTAAAGACTAGCACTTTCCTGAAGTTGCGAGGTACTTGGATCAAGGGGTTTCATTTCGTGCTTGTTCTATGACTGGTCCAAACAACTGAAACCTCAAACTAAACCCAAATTAGACTGATCGCTCCTTGAAGATAAAAAAGGACTCAACTACATTGATGCTGATTTATTTTAACTTCCCTTTGAATTTTATGAGGCAGATCCTGAGCTGACGTCATTAGAGCTATGCTGATGTGCACAACCCCAATCCAAACAAAACTCAAAAGCCTAATTACTGAAACATCACACAAGAGTTTATTCTTGCAACATTTCAGACTATTTGACAATCAGGTGGTGGCAAGAATCTCCTAAGAAGAAAGCTTGTCTGCCAGCCCTGTTTCTAGACCAAAGAAGTTTGGATAAACACACAAACTTTTTAGACTCGTATTGCAAACATTTTGAAGTTTGCCCAGCACTAATTATCTGTCACATCTCAACCTACGGCCATGCCGGTTCTTTGCAGCCAGCCACCAGAAAAAGGAAGCAGTAGGTAGTTTTTTAATACCCATCTATTCCTCTGTAGTATGAAAAAATAATAATCCTATTTTAGACAGGCAGAATGTTTCAATGGAACTTTAGATTCAACCTAACATCTTAGGCCCTGCTGTGTTGACACTCCCCTCTCCCTCTGCTCTCTGCAGAATTTGTATGCAAAACCCACAAAAAGATTTTGGAACAGGCCATACATCCAAAAGCTTTTGACAAGGAACAGGGACTACTTAAAAGAAAAGGTCTTCTGAAGCAGCTTTTCTTTTCTTCTGTCCCTTTTTTCCCCCTGAATTCATGCACCCCTTAACGACTTCACTGGTACTTTAGCCTGTATGGGCTTCGTCCAGCACAATAAATGAAAGTGTGCAAACTCTCCATTTAACACACTGTTGGAAGGGAGAGGCTGTGTATGCCAAAAAAGAACCTGGCTTGCTTAGGAGGCATGTGCTATGTCCAGTGGTTATTAGTTCCTGTTATAAACCAAAGGACAATATATTTTCATAATAAAACACACCTATTACATAACATTTTTGGCCAGATGTTTGCAAGCAAAGTCGTCAATAATAATTTCTCCCACTGAAACCTGAGCAAGAATGACTTTTGAGCAAGAATTGAAAGAATGGCTTTTCATAAATCCACGCAGATTAAGTAGGGCATGGAGAATCAAGATGGGGCATCTGCCCACATCAGTTTCAGGCAGCTGAATGTTACATCTAAGGCTTAATCCTTCAATATTCCACCCACTACTTACAATGTGCATCAAAAAGGTTAGTAGATGTGTCTAAAGGGATCAGATTGCATATGTATATGTGTCCATTGCCCCAGCTCAGTAAATCAGCAGGTGACGATGCCAAAACAGAAGGAACTTTCATGCATTATGTTTTATTCCTGGCTGGTTTGGAGCATGGCTGAGTCTTCTCTACAGCCTCCTAAATCCTCTGTGTTTTGCCTGCCCCATAATACCCCAGTAGCTAAAATAAATTACGCTCTAAGAGTCTAGTCCAACACAAAGCAACAAGGAGCTCAAACAAGCATAAAAGTAAGGTAAAGTCATCCTTGTACATACATTATGTACTAAGTTTGACTGCAGGTTACGCTTTGTCTGGACCTTATGATCTTTTGTAAGTGTTCAAGAGCTGGCTGACAGCCTGTCAAACTCATTCAAAAGTGACCATCTGAAATTCTCATTGATATTATCTACTACATTGCTCTCTAGTAAACCCTACTGGTGCAGTTTACCTGGCTTAAATATGATAGAAATCATGTCTCCATACACAAAAAATGTTCTTTTGAAACCTCAGACATATGGTTAAGTAGTCACAGCTTAACATGTTAACATGTGTCAGCTCAGCTGAGCCATGTACATGATGTTAGCATTTGAATATGGATATGGACTTAGACGCTATTACATCTTGAGTGAGTATCTCATTCACCTGCATTTAGTGTGGTCTAGCTGTGTCCAAGGGTAGTTATGACAATTCAGTTTATGCAGTAATTTGTTACATAATAGAAATATTTTAGTGAGTCTAAGTCCCAACTTAAATGGTGTTACTTTAACTGATTGCATTCAGCCAGTGAAAGACCCCTGTTATTTCAGTTTAAAGGTCACATTTGTCAATTTAAATTAACCCTGTTAAATTAAAGATTTAAGCTCTGTCAACAATAATCAGACTTCAATCAAGGGGAAAAGTGTCCATCCTGCTTTTGTTACCACTTAGCTACATCATTTCCAACTTGCACTTTTCTTGAGAGAGATGTCATCTTTTGATTAACGTTACAGACATGCTTTCCTCCTTGACCACATGTGCTACGACAGTCAGGTAGAGTCCTGTGCAAGGGTATGCGTTCAGAGCACTGCCAGAATAGTACAGGGACTGGGGATGTTACCACCCCCTGCCTCAGACGTGGCAGAATAACAGCATGTTTTGTTGACCACAAAGACAGTTTCAGCAATGTGGACTGGCTTAAAAAAAATCAACACTCTTCTACCAGAAATGCTTACGCTAACAATGCAGGTCTTTTTGACAGGCCCGTTTAAGGTTGCAACTAGGCATGTCTTTCAAATGAGACAAAAGGAACGAAGTTTTAGTCACAGAGATGAATTTAACTGAGATAACAGAATAAAAGTACAGGCTCAGTTTTCCTGTGCTCACAGCTGTGCAAAAGCTGTGCAGCTATTTAGCTGTGTTGAAGAAAACAGAGGCCAGGCTGCCTCTGTACTCTGTTTCAGAGTACAATACTCTGCCTCTCCACAGGTTCCCATGCTAACCAGCTTTTGGGCAGCTTACAGCTAGGACAGTGTGAGTTCACGTCTGTCTACAGTACATTAGGACAGCCTATCTTGAGTGAAATTGTAAGAGGAAAAAGATGAAGTATGACAAATTTGTAGGAGAATATACAACTCACCTGTGCACGCCAGGCCAGCCACAAATATAACTTATGATGTGAAAACACACTGTTTTGTAAGGCTCTGTAGATCTAATCTCCTCCCGACACACATACTCATACTTTTACCCACTTCCCAGACACTCAGATTTAAATAAAACTATAGTGCTTCCTGTGCATGATTCACAAAAGGCTCACCAGTCCTACAGAGTTTAGCAGGCAAAGAGAACAATTAGGAGGAATCTTTAAAAGCATCCTTTTCATTATACTTTGGGGAAAGTTTTTTTTTTCTAATTTCCTTGATGATGTGTTGCATTGTGCTGTCACTTTGGGGTTTGTCAGTCACGTCTGCTAATGTAATACAGTATGACTGACACAACATGTGACATGTCACCATGAAATGCACCACTTGGAAACTTTGGCAAACACGATGAAGAGAAGGGATTGCAGCAAAAAGGCTGACAGTTTATTTTCTGTATTTCTTTATTTCT
Source organism: Aptenodytes patagonicus (assembly GCF_965638725.1). Classification (NCBI taxonomy): domain Eukaryota; kingdom Metazoa; phylum Chordata; class Aves; order Sphenisciformes; family Spheniscidae; genus Aptenodytes; species Aptenodytes patagonicus. The sequence continues at coordinate 58,031,750 of NC_134955.1, read as the reverse complement.
ATCTCTCTTTCTCGCCTTTCTTTCGCTCTTTTTCTTTCTTTCCTTCTTTCTTTCTTTTTTATTTTTCTTCCTTTAATTCTTTCTCTCACTCTTCTCTTCCTCTCTCTCTTTTTCCCAATAAATGGAAACATTTATTTCAAAGATAAAGGCATAACTAGCAATAGCACATAGAATTATTTTCTGAGTGAAAGGACTTGCTAGCCCTTTATTAACCATGGGAGAAACTGTGACTTGCTAAATAGATCCAGCAAATCAGCAGGCTAAGAAGTTAATTTCTACCAGTGACCCGAAAAAAAACCCATGCTTTTTAATCTGCCATTAAGAGGTTTGAATAAAATATTTTTAGTTGTCATAATAGGTAGTGAAGCTTCTATAAAAGCAAATTCTAGCCCTAGTGAAACTGCTAATACAGACATAGAGAGAACTTCACATTTTAACAATCTTATCCTGATGGCAGGGTGGAAGTGTAATAGCCAGAGAAGCACCCAAGTGTGAGACTGACATCGGCTTCTTTAGGCTGATGGAAATCAGGACAGTTTTCACTCGTTCCTTTGACAATCCCGGAAATGCCCTGGTTGCAGGAGCTGGTGGAGGCTTACTAGGAGGATTCCATATTTCACTCTCTGGAATATAAGTTGTTGTAACACACAGCAAAGTGCATTTGTAATAACAAACGTATAAATACCTCAGAAGATAGCAGGCAGGCAGACCTGCATAATTTAATTAACTTGGAGAAGTTAATAAGCTTCTTTCCTGAATGCCTTGCAAGACTGGGTGTATTGTGCTTGAATGATAGTAGTGTCTCAGAACTACACAGCGTTATCCAAATAATCCCTCCTGGCCCATTACTGTCTAGTTTTGAGCTCAGAACTTGGCCACAATGCAGGGCTGTTCATTGCATTCCTTTATATGCCTCTGCTCTTTGGAGCTCATTACAAATTCTTCATTAATGGAAGATACTATCCTATACCCTACAGTAAGCATAAATAAGGACAAAACAAGTGCAATGTGTGCACAAAGTCCACGATGAATGCCTGATAATTTGTTGTTGTTATTAAAATCATTGCAAATTTTGCACAGTTTGTATGTGCTTAACCTTATGCCTGGATATTTTTGCTTCCTTAATTTTGGAACTTGGCCCCTAAGTTTCAAGAAATACATTGGGTATATAAATATATATGCTATGTATTTTTCTTGATAGAACTTTAAATATAGCAAATCTAATTCAACTTTCATTTTTTTCTCTTTCTCCCTTTTTCTTTTCTTTCTCTCTTTCTCTCTTTTTTCCCCTCTCTTTCTTAGACCTTTCACCAAAGCTCTAAGACAAACATGTTAGTCAAGTATTTGTGCACTGTTAACTATGTTGTCCTAAGAAAAGGGTCTTTTCTACTTGCTTTAGGGGAATGTTATCAGTATATTTCAGAGTTCAAGCTCTGAAGGTAAAATATTAAATTGTTTTCTTTTTTTGGTCTATGATGCAAAATTTGGACAGTGATACCTGAAAGTAGCTCTTTTTCTGCAATTTATCCTTTTTTTTTTTTTTTCCTGCTGCGCTTTGATCAGCTTTTCTTATGTATGGTGTGCTATTAAAAAAAAAAAAAAAAGAGGAGTTTGCTTTGTAACTAACTGTAAGAATAAGAGACACCCTGAAGTTTAACTGACTTCATCCATTACCGTGTGAACCACATCTTGCAGGTTTGCATAACAAACTCTTCTCAAGAGGTTCGTGGGAAAGGTATGAGGAGGGTTGCACACAGCCTGGTAAAGGAAGGATATTCAGTGCTGCTGTTCTTACATACTTGTACTTTTATCACTTCCTATCATCTCACTGGTCGTTAACCTCAAAAGTAGGACAAACTGCTAGAAGTGCTATTATGAGACACTTACAGGGTATCGCAAAATTGGTTAGAACCAGAAACCAGTGCAACAGTTAACAGCTGTATTACCAGCCAGTGATACTCAGCAACCATAAAGTCCGCTATTCCTTACTGCCCAGTGTCCTTTAATTTGTTTTCACGAAGCATAGGAGGGCCTTGGTGAATGCATAACAGCATTTAGGCTCTTAATCGCAAGTTTACTGAGCAGCTCTGTGTTGCTGCTGTAAGAGCCCTTCTGGGGCAGAAGTCCAGAGCGCTTGCAGTGTTTTCTAAATGCAGCGGAGAGCAAAAGTCGCCCAACACCTGTGAAAATGGCCCTATCTCTTTTAGTGCTGCCTAGGAATGCAATCGGTGGGGGAGAGGGCAGATATTAGGGTTTAAAGAAAAGGTGTGTGTGGAGGGCCCGCTTTCAGTGGATTAAAAGAGAAAAAAAAAAGGGGGGGGAGGAAAAAAAAGGAAGGCAGAGAATTGAGTTATACAGAGAATAGCATTTGGGCGTTGCCGCTTCCCCCGGCCCGAGTGAGACAGACAGCGAGGTGTAGCGATCCTGAGCGGAGCGGAGGAGCATTGTCGGTCGAGGAGTCGGTGACCCCCCGCACGGTTAGCCTGAGCACGGCCGGGCGCAGGCAGCGCGGCCCTCGGGCCCGGCTCTGCCGCACAAATCCCTCGGCTTCGGGACAAACTCGGCCAGCTCGTTGTGACAGAGGAGCCTGCAGGCAGCGCCCGCTCGGCACCAGCCGCTACCCCGCCCGCGTGGCCTTGCCTTTATCTAACGGTGCAGCAAGAAGTTCTCATGAGAACACCCTTTCTTTTTGACTGTAGAGATGACAAATAGAGTTGTTTCCTTGCAAGAAAATCCTGCAATAGCTTGAAAGACCGAAAAGGGGAATCTCTGCTATGGATGGGATGTGCATGGCATGCTGCGCGTGGATGAGAGTCCTGCTCGATGCTACACCGCGCAGGGCTCCCAGCATCTAAAGGGCTGTGCGATTATCCATGCTGTTCTCATCTTACAGCGTCAGCTCTAAAAATAGCGTTTTAAATTATTTCTCACAGAATCTGGGTTCCTTTCTTACACAACAGACCTGCACCTCCTGGTGCAAAACACAAGGCAGGCTGCAGACATGGCTCAGGGGGCTGGGGACCAGCTAAAAGGGGCCAGTGCAAGCCCCTCATTCAGGCAATAAGGAAGATGAGAACAGGGGAAGAGATTCTGAAGGCGCTCCAGCAAAGTCATAAACTGATGGCTGCTATTCAAACTGTGAGCCCTAAAAAAATCCTCTCCCTCTTCTGAGAGAGAGGACGTGAAGCTCCATCCCTGTCCTTGCATGCAAAGTGCCACTCTAGACCAACCAAAGAGCAACTCTCGTTCCCCGTCAGACACCTCACCGGGCTGTATAGGCTCTGTGGGCCCTGGTGTGCAAGTAATATGATGCAAGCTGTCAGAAAATGTAATGCTTTGGATTTGCCCTGAAACAACAACCGAGTTTCCAGTTTCTAATCTCATGAAGGGGAATAAAATCAGGGAGGGGGAGATCGCTGTTGCTTGACTGCTATTTCAACACTCATACGTGTATGAAAACAATTACCTTGAGATGAAAGAATGATGAGTGCATTAAGCGAACATAGATAGTAGAAGATGACTAATAAAATATTCCATTGTCATTAATGCACAGAGTGGTTAACTAGAGAAATAAAGAATTAAAAGGTTGGACCTCTCATTAATACTAATCTTGTCTGCATGTTTCTGTATTTTACAGCTATCTGGTATACTTGCATATATTTCATTTACAGTGTGGGCTAAGTAATGCCCACTATAGCTAATGTTTTTTTGGCATAATCATATATTCCTGAAAGCTTATTTTGGGACTAAAACATTTCAACGTTGTTCTTTGATCTACAGTTAATTTATGTTTCAAGGAGACAGAGGCTAAAATCTGTGAAACTTACTGATTTTTCAGTTCCTTGGTCGTTCAAAAAAATCCATCACCGCTCACATGTACATGCTATGTTGTTTTGGGTCATCCTGAGATTATAATTTTTCAGGATTCTTGTTGGTTTGCAAAATAGTATTCCTGGATGAAACAAAAGGTTTGTTCAGCCTGGAACAGAATGTTTCCGTTAAATTTGGGGTATGTTTGATGAAAAAAAAAACAACTTAGGAAATTAAAGACTACCTTCATAACGGGATTCAAGTACTACTCATAAAACCCAGAAGAGACTACCTTTCTGCCAATGAGGCCAGTCCTGAGGAGTTATTCTGTGGTGTGGGAGAGCCAGGTTTCAAACCTTTATTTGCATGATTCAGCACAGGGCTTTGAGTTTTTGAGCGTTCTGGGTGGCACAAGATTACTTCTGTCTGACTTACTTAAATATTCATTGAGCCGCCTTTGGGTAGGCATTTTCTGCATTCATCTGTTATGGATGCTTGTGTTCCTGATTCTTGCCATTTAGATGTGCTGTAAAAGAAAGGAGTATTTTGCACAGTGGAGCAGAGCCCAGTGACAGCTATAATCGGGCAGGTACAATCTTATATTCAGGGATGTTTTCTCAGGGTCTGAAAGAAGCATGGTCACACTACCTTCAGGATGCATTTGAGCTAGTAAGTTCTGCCTCTCAGGTGTGAAGGTAGGTTGCTACCACTGAAAGTCTTCTGGTCCTATTGCTAGTTTAGTCCTGCCTAGCTCTGGCACTTCTGTACCATGCTGAGTTGTGATTGGTATATAGTAGTTAAGTGGTATAGTAGTTAAGTACTAGGCCTGTCCCCACTTTCTCCAGACACATGCACATGAACACATACAATCTCCCTTCCCACTGCAATTCGATCTGTCCCAGGTCATGTCTTCTGTTCCCTTGTGAAGTTAGCCTTGAAAAGACTCAAATTAAGAAATACTTAAGGAAACTGCTTTTAATGTTTCTGATACTTTATCATTCTTTTTCTTTGTGGCCAAATACACTCATGAAAACATCAGCTCTAGCTGAATATTGGGAAAAACTTCTCCATGAAGACAGTCAGGTGGTGGGACAGGTTGCCTGGAGAGGTTGTGCAGGCTCCATCCTTGGAGGTTTTCAAGACGCTACTGGACGAAGCCCTGAGCAACCTGGTCTCAGGGTTGACCCTACTCTGAGCAGCAGGTTGGACTAGAGACCTCCTGAGGTCCATGCCAGCCTGGATTATCCTGTGACTCCAGGGTCCTGTCTAGACATGCAATTTGCACTACTCCCACTGACTTCATTTGGAACTGCAGTTTCTCAGCATTACTATGAAGAGAGGCTAGAAACAGATTCATGACATCAGGTCTTGCACTGGTGTAAAGTGGCAAACAATCGCTGAAGAGGCAGCATTACCCAGAGACTAAGATACTATGTCAGGCCTCAGAAAGTCTAGGCATCCCCTGAGAAAGGCTCTTTTATCTTCTATGCCTGTCTGTTCCTCTCCTCTTTTTTTCTTATATATTTCGACAGGGAGATTCTTTGGAGAGCAACTGCCTCACGGCACTTACAGTCTATAATAAAGCTAGGTTTCAGTTTCACTTGAGACTCCATGGCTCAGCTATTAGGTAAATAATAACAATTCACTGCTTTCAGTGGATCTATGCCAGTTTACACCCTCTTAAGGGATAGTGAAGGCCAGAAGAATCATGTAATCTCTAATTATATACTCTGACCTCCAAATAAAAATTTCACTCAGTACGTAAGGCAGTGCAAGTAATTACTACAGGATTGAGGCCCTGAAATAGTATACTCTGTATTGTTTCCAAATAAGCATTTACAAATTTAAATTCCCCACCTTAAGACGTCTAAGGACAGGTTACAAAAGTCAACTCAAAACTGAATGTTAACAAATGCCCTATCCATCAGCCTCAAATAGTTGGTATCTGAGAGTACACTCAGACAAAATGGATTTAGGTTTAACAAAGATAGGCACCTTTGAAACTTGACTAGTGACTGGGAAGGACAGCACATTTCAAATATTTGCCTGCAAAAAAATACATGCAAGTGCATGGACTGTCCATCAACATCCATGGGACAAAATCCTGCCCTCCATCAAAACGGATGACTCCACATGCAAAGGAGAGTGATAAGGGGCAAAGCGGGACTGCTATAGGAATGCGTACCTACAGAGTTCACGTCTGAAAAATTGTGCTGCCTGGCAGCCTGCCTGAGCAGAGGAGGATGGATCACACTGCAGAAAGGTGAGGCTTGAAATTATGAAATGGGTTAGCTTATCACTCACCCTGGCAGACTGCAAATACTATAAAATCCTCTCTGACTATGGCTTGCAATAAGGTATGCAACATAGTTCTATATTTGCTCAGTGTCAAAAGAGGAAAATTTGCATATTTGCCCTTAGAAAGCAACCCAGCCATTAGGCTACATGCTCAGAAAGATCCTTTGTGGTTCAAACAATTTGTAGATCCTGCACATAAAATTTGCAAACTCTGTCCTGTCATTCCTTGGTCATGTGAAAAGTCTATTCAGCCAGTGTGTTAGCTTCAAGGCATTCAAAATCAAAGACTGATTATTGAAATAGTCCACCCTTCTTAAAATCATACCTATAAACCTGTGTGTCTATCTCGTACATATGTGCATGCCCAAACCATCTCAGTGTCTATATTTGGTTTATGGGAAGGCACAGGACTTGCAGAAGCTCACAGGCAAATCCTCCATTCTGGATTGGGAGCAATTTAGCACAGAATGGATACCACCCAAGGTCCTGAGCACACAGGGTAGCCTGAGCAAAGACTAATTTGTTGAGCTTGAGGGGATTCTTGTCAGCACGCACAAAAGACAGATAGGCCTTTTTCCTTACAGTCTAAGAAGTAGACAATAGGCAGATATAAACAGAAAAAGGGAAAGTAGAAAGGATACTGGGACCCAAAGACAAAACCTGGTTAAAACTTTGCATCTGCAAAGTTTTTGCCATTAGTCAGTCCTTAAAAAAACAGATATCAAGTTACAGTCACCTTCCAGACAGTCCTCAAGTATGCAGGACACTCCTGCAAAGAGATCTGGTAGTTGTGGGGAGGTTTAAGGATCATAATGCCATGGACTGCATTTACGACCAGGTCTTGGGCACTCCTCTGGAGCTATTGTCAATAGATAACATCTGCTTAATAGAGTTTTCCCAGGCTGCTGTATCCTATGTGAGGCCAGTGGAGGAGGTGATAATTTGGAAGCCATAAACAACAGTTCACTAGTAGTTCACTTCTGTGCAATGAGCCAATGCAAACAGAGAATCTGGTCCAAAGTGTCATAGTAAATATTTGAAAAGGACTAGGTGAATGTTTCACTTGTTGGGTTTTGGTTTGGGGTTTATTTGGAGTGGTATCATATACCAGGCATAAGTCATGCTCATTTTACATAGTTCAATTAAAATCTTGTGTTCAGAAGCATTATGTAAATTGATGGTTCAAAATTACTGAAGAGCGGTTACAAATATTGCCAGGTAGCTTTGTGGTCACTTATATCTCTCATTCAGCCTAAAATACTTTCCAAGAAAGCTTTAAAGTACCATACAGAAACTTTCTTATAGTACTTCTACCTGCTGTTTCACTAGTTTAATTGCAGCAGTCTGAGATCTCAGCAGCCATGGAAATCCTGAGAAAGAGAAACGGGGGGGGGGGGGGGGAGAGAGAGAGACAGAGCTCTCTAAAAGGAAAAGTGGGGGTGGGGGAAAGTAAAGTTAAAATTCATCCAAGGAATTAGTCTCCATTTCAAAGTAATATTCATAGACCATTTAGAATGTCACCATGCTTCTTAAAAACTGTGATTGATGGTATCTGTTGGCAGGATAATGTAACATGAAAAAGAATATTGGACTATACTAGATTACTTTTTTCTTTCCTTTTTTTTCCCCTTTCCAAATTTGTGGGTGAATTTTAATGTGTGTGAGAGTCAGGGCGCTGCTAGGGGCCAAGTGTGCTCTAGGCAGGAACTGTAGGGGCATCTCCAGAGGCTCTGCCGACATGTCTTATTTGCCCCTTCACAGACCTGCACACACTGCTCCCCACTTCCACTCCACCTCATGGAGGAGATTGGTCTTGCTGAGTGATGCCAGCCCAAGGGGTGGTTTCATGGTGCGATCAATTTAGAACTAGAACGCATGAGCTGACTTAACTGGAGCAATATTATTGAAGTTTATTCTAAGAGTTGTGGATGAAAGAAACAAATGTTTTATTTCGCAAACACCAAAATCAACATTCAATTTCTGGCTACTGTAATCTATGTTATATGATTAACAGATTTAAAGAGATTTAGAGGTAGTTCTCATTTTATTGCAGCTTTTGAAGTGACCCTGCCTTGCCACCCTATGGAGACAGGTAGTTAATAGGAGAAAAAAGGGGCCTAGCAACATGTAGAAATGAAGGGCTTTGCTGCCCACTTCTCATGTCCTTCCTTTATGGTTTCCCCTTCTGATCTGTGCAATCCTATTTTAATCCTAATTGCTGAGGCTCCTTCCCTTTACTGCCTTTTTTCTCAGCCTGTTCCCCCTTCTCCCTAATTTCTCAAGACTGGTGCTGAAAAGGATGCCTCATGATGAGACCCCTTTCAGCAGGCTGCCACAGTCTCCTTCTTGCTCTAGGACCCATGTACACAATGCAGTTTGTTGGACTGCAGGCCTTCGTGTGAGAGAAAGATCATGAACGTTTGTTAGTCACGGACCAAACTACTGAGGCAGACCCAGGCAGGACAGTTCTGTGAGCCCCAGACTCACTGCGGAGACTTGCTGGGCCACTCCTCTTTCCCTTGTGTCCTGTTTCCCCTCTGGTGAAAGCATCGTCGTTTGTAGGGTGTATCAAATACGCAGTCTGCCAAGCTCCATGGCACTACCTGAGCAGGTCATGGGCTCCCATGAAGCGGTGCTGCACACTGGCAGAATCAGGAGACAGGGGTGCAAAGCCCCACGATGGTTAGGATATACAGGAGCCCCCCACTGCCTCCTGTATGTGCTATAGTAAATTGGAAAATGGCTGTCACCTGCAGGCCCTGGTAAAATGTCACTACTTGAGCAGATGCATCAGTAGAAGAACACGAGTGAATACATCTGTGTGTCACAAGGATTATCCCTGCAAGTTCATTTTTCAACCTGAAGGTGGTGAAGACATGGTGGTGGAGTGGACAGGGATATTGTGGGTAGGACCATAAAGGCATTACGACCCAGCAGCTGCCTTTGAACCTGTTAGAAGCCATCCTTGCACCGCACTAATAGGCAGACACAAAGCCAGGAGGATTGTCTTGAGCACTCACAGATACAATATTTCATGGGAAGAGCACTGTCAAGAGGCTTAAAGCAATATTGTTTGTCAGGACTGGTTTCATGCATAAGTGATACTGGCAGCTACGCTGCGAATGCCACGCTGGGGTTAAGATGAGCAGTCTCACCATCTCCAGGCTCTGGCAAGGGGATTCAAGGTTTCCAACCAGAAACGCAGAGCAAAATGCAGACGTTGCAAACTCATGCAAATTGAGACTGAAACAAAGGTCAGTGCGAACCCTTGTGAACTACTGTTAATCTCTGAGATTCTCAGGGCTCCGATTGTGCATTTTAATATATTGGAAAGGTTTTCACTTTTGCAGAACTAATCAGGACACTGACTGGATCCTACACCTAGAGAATCAAAAACCTTTTATCTCCTTCAACACTGCGGGCAGAACCTCGGGATAGTCAAATCCAGTCCTGCAGGGTTTTAGTGATTGAAATTCTGTGTTTGCATGCCAATTTTCCAGCTGGTAACTCTTCGAGTTGTCAGGACATAAAGACCTGAAAATGAGCACATTCTAGATGACCATCAGTGTATAATTAGTCCATTAAAATTGTCAAGATGCTACTTTTGGTTAGTTAAAAGATGCATCAAAATCATTCTATTGTTTAAAAATAGAAGACTTTTTTTCCCCCAAGGAGAAAGCAAGCTTATTCCTTCACCTGTGATTTATGATCAGGGGTGTGTTGCTGTTATAACACTCTGTTGACACCCCAAATGGGCTTGCTGGTAATCTGAATTGTTGGTTTCAATGTAACTGCAGGTAAGCCAAGTTAAAGACAGTGAGAACTGTGCTGGGAATGTGTAAAGTTGTGCAAAATTTTAAACCCTGTGGAAAAAAATCAGACTCTAGATTTTTCATTGTGAACATTCAAAGAAATCTTTTGACTGCACCTCAATCCCCATATGTAAAATGGAGATGATAACAGTGCTTTGGCTCACAAGGTTCCTGTAATGATCAGCTCGTTCAGTTTGTACAGAACAGAGGATCAGAACCGCCAGTGCCCCGAAGCTCCAATCTTTTACATCAGACAGTGACCTGGCCTCGGGCAGAACATCATTCATGCCAAGAATCCTTCTTAATTGGTGGCCATGTAACACTGACATGTTGCGCTAGTTGCGCTGTGATGCAATGTATCGTGAGACATGTACATTCTCAGATAAGAAAATGTGTTGCAATGCAGCAGATTCTTGTTTTTACATCAACAATTACATTTTGATTGTGATTTTCATTTTGAAAACATAGTTTTGAATGAGCAATTCGTGTTCACAAAGCTTGGAAAAAGCATGCATAGTGTTATAGGAAGCTAGAGGAGCTACCTGATTTGAATTCATAAGTTCCTTTTATTCTTTTTTTCCATAGTTTTTAATAGATAAACACTAAGAATGGATGATTTGCAATCATCAGCTGTGTGAGGCTTGCTCTATATGCATGGCATAGCTTTCCCATGAAAAGCTTTGTTTGGAATGCAAAAATTTACTTGTGAAAAATTACACATATAAAATTTCCAGCATATTTCCAAAGAAGGATAGCAAGACTGCCTCTGACAGTTTGGCCCCAGAAGTCCCAAATCTGCAATGCTTGTTTGGATGAGTTTGTTTTATTTTTGTCAAACTTTTTTTTTCCCTATCCAACTTGTACAAACTCTTTGCATATTTTTTTAATACACATGAATAAAAGATATTCCTGCAGACTGATGTAGTACACAGGCTTTCCAGATCAAATGTTTTCCTTCTCCAGGTGAAATGTGGAAATGAGAGATAGTGTTGTCATTATACTGTATTATTTGTTTGTTTGAACAAATATGGCCACAGCAATCATTTTCATCGATTTTCTAAGAATAACGGGATGGGTTTTTTAACAGAAATCAATAAATGCAAAATTTTCCATAAAGCCTTCAGTGAAAAATATTCCTCCCTCAACCTCATGTATATTAAAGTGCACAGAATATGCTGACTAGCATAATGCAATAAAAGTGATTACTGGGAGGAAGTGGAGGTGATTAAATATCACACAGTAGTCAGAGTTACCTGAAAATATTATGCATCCAACACTCAAGGGGGGGGGGGGGGATCACAACAAACAAGTTCTTTGGAAGTTTGCAACTCCCAGTCAGCCACCCTGTTCTATACATGGCTCTATGGATGGGGTTTTAATGGATGCATGACAACAGTAGGCGTTGTCTTATACAATGTGAAAAAGTTCATCATTAGAAGGGAAGCAGCTGAATGTCCATTCTAACACACATATTTTGACAAGGAGGGTTTAGGTTCTCCTGAGAAAACAACATAGGCAAAGAATCTGCCTGTTTACAATTGACGTGGTTAAATATTGAGGAGCTTGTTCAACTGGTTGCTGAGCGAACTGGAGAATTTACTGTTGGCACTGGGGAGCCTAATTCCTCACTTGATGACTAGCTGACTTAGCCACACATTTCTAAGTCCGAAATACAGTAATGATTTAAAGCAGGGAAAAACCATCAATTAGTCATTTTCAAACTCCCTCGAGGTATTGAAAGTATGGAAACTATTATTTGCAGTGGGGAGAGAAGTAACTTAAGTCTTAGTGCAGAATATGTTGATGATGGCATGAAACTTTAACAAATACAAGGTTCTTTGGTCTTCTTACTAAATTTATTGTCAATGTGGGTGAAATCTGAGGAGTGAATATGAGTAATGAACCACAGATCAGAGAAATCCCCATAGATATCCTTCTATTCATTAGAACACACATTCTCTGTTGAAAATGTACATATTGGAGTTGATTCTTTTTACTGGACCTCTTCTTCACATCCTTCATCTCCCTGTAGTGCCAGACTGCAGCTCTTTGTCTCATTGCAGACCCCCACTTTTAATGCACTGCCAGCTTGCCAATCTAGTTTTTTTCAAAACTCTCTAACCCTTAATTTATTCCAGATCTTCCTTTAAATGAGAAGCATGAGAAAAGAAACATAAACAATGGGTATGCTCCCAGGAGTTCTTGAACACCTCCAACTCTATGCTAGCTTCAGTGGGAATTGTAAGTTCTCAGCTCACCTTCTCCGAGACCTGACTTCTGATTAGTCCTCAAAATATTATGTTGACTCCAGGCCATTGATCTTAGGTCTCCTCTATTTCTTTGCCATAAATACACTCCAGTTTATTTGACTGAAGCTGTCTGCATTTTAACTTTCTTACATCCCTGTAAATTGACTAATTTGGTCAAGATTTGCATAAGTAACATTTCTCTACATAGATTTCTGCTTCCTGGAGCCCTGAACAAAGGTATAGATCAGAGTTGCTCCCATAAAAATGTAGGTTCCCAGCTGTCTAAGCACAAAAGCATGTGCTTAACTTCAGTCACACTGCCCAAGTCAGAAGCCCTGAGCCCAGAACACTGAGGCCTGCTGCTCAGCCCTGCAGACCTGTGTCCATCCAGGCATGGCTGAGTAACCCCCTGCCTCTTCATTCTCAGCTTCCTTTGGGATCCACAGACCCACATTTAAATTCCCCGGAGGGAGGAGCACAGCTGTAGCCCAGTACTCAAGGCATTTCTCTGAGGAAGAAAAGTTATGTGGTGCTCCAAGAACTGTTTGTGCATTCTACCAGGTACTTTTTTTTAATCTGTATTTCAAAAACTACCCTAAAAGCAGAATTCCCCGAGTCAGAGGTTCACTTGCAGTATCTAGTGGGAACAAATGTTGGAGAAGGATTGAATGAGACCATATTTTGCTTGAAAGATTAAGACAAATTGCAAAAGCATCCAAGGTTAGTAGAAGCTAGTCTATCAGTGTCTATTCACTGAATAATGTAGATTTTGGATTTCAATGGGGAAAAAAGTCGTATCTGATCTTGTCTTAAAATTTAACTTGCTAAACAAAAACATCATCCTAAAGCACCTGCTCTCAGAAAAGGCTTCCAAGTGCTTTATAAGCTAAAGTATGAAGAATATTCTGAAAAACCAGTGTATAATAGGGGAAATTTCAGATATAAGTATCTTGGCACAGCTCCTCCTTACATATTCCAAAAACACAAATGCTTTTAGAAATTATTGCATAGCTTCTTGGGGTTTTTAATCTCTATAACAGATCTACTTTCTAAGCCTTATTATTATTACTATTATTAGTTGATACTACTGAGGGAATTTAATGAGCAGAAACAAATCTAAAAGACACCAAAGTTTAGGACTATATTTTTCTAGCATTTTTTCTTCATATTCTCCATTCTATTCTCTTTCATCTGAAAATAAAAAATCACCTGAAACATCTTTATAAATGCAAACCTGGCCTTCACTCTGTTAAAACAATGCCATGCTGAGGCCGTGTTCAAACACAGTGAGACAATGGCAGCGGTGAAGCTTTGTGTTTCTCATTTATCTTAACAGGATGATAGCTTTAAATAGTAAAGCCTGCCCTTTCTTCCATTGAACTCAATGGTAAATCTCTCACTCGTTTCAGTGGGACATGCCCTGGGCCGAGTGAATTGAAAATGCACATTGTGTTCAAATCATTGTTATGAAATGGTAAAATAATTTATGTTGTTCCCCTGTCTTTTTCTGCTGGATTCAAAGACTTTTCTTTTTTTGGTTAGCATCGCTGTGATGTAGCAGAAACAAAACCTGGGAAGAATGTGTCTCTGTGTACAGCTGGGCCACTTTGGAGAGAAGGAAGCTGAGCTGAGAAGGTGAAGCGATGAGCCTGAGGCATTTCACCAGTATGGACAGGGTAGATTACAGCCACCTACTCATATGGAAAAAACAAAGCATGCCCATACTCCAGCGTAGCTGACCACAACCATAACCAATTCTGCTGGGCTGCTCTTCAGTCCTGAGGGTAGCAGTCCTGCAAATCTGGGTCATGGATGGCGCTAGTGCATCCAAGCAAGGCTGCAGCTTGGGTGATCTCTGGACTTCACTTGAAAATAATAATGTCAGAACTGAACTCATATAACGTCAAAACCGAATGCCAGCTGGAGAGAAAAAAGCACCATGTAAGGACAGAATATTTTTCTCAGGTAAATCTGGATAGGTGAAGCTAAATGAAAACACCTTTTGATTGTTTTTATACTTTAGTCATTGTTTTTGAGTGAGACAGCACAAACAAAAAATGCAAGTCACTACATTATTGGGAGAAATCATACCATAAAGACAGAACTCCAGATGTCTCACTCTAGAAGATGAAGAACATAATGCTGATAATTTCCATATCAGAAGGATAGAGCCACACTTGAACTTTACCCTTCTCTTGAAAGATTTTTTTTTTTTTTTAGTTTCCAAGACTAAATTCAGACCTAAGGTGTTTACTGTTTTAATAATGACTTCAGAGCACTATGCCTTTTCACTATAATAGCAGCCAAAGTCCTAACATTCATACCCACTTTGCTACAAATCATCCCATGGACAACCAAGTTTGTACTTTTTCTCCCCAAAAGGCAAAAGTTCCATTCCAAATCCCAATTTCCTTGCATGGCCCTTCTAATAGGCCAAGCTACAAGAATAGATGCAGAAGCTCTGAATGTTTATTTGCATTTGTCCACATTCAGAACTGCTGGATATGGACTATTCTCAACCCAGAAGCTCTATAGCCGTGTTAGTCCTGCGCTGTGCCTGATCTAACCCGCCTTCCTGAGATTCAAGAGGAGTAGTAAAATGAAGGGAGGGGAGAGGTTAGGAAGAGAAGGAGAGAGAGGCAAATATTGTTTGAGCATGTGAGTACAAAGTTATGTTGGGAATGCTGACGTAATATGAGCAAAGCTGCTCATATTGAAACGTAGAGATAAAAACCACAGCTTCAACCCAGCTTCGTTACCAAGGCGATGAGAGTGCGAACAACAAGATTAAATTAAAACATTAGATCAAAAATGACCCCAAATCCTTCACACCACAAAAAGTTGTATCCTGCGTGGTAAGACATCTATAAGTTCTGTGCCCCAGCCACCTATAATAACAAGAGAATAGTCTTAGATTCATGTATGCAGAGTTTGTCTCCGAGGCTTGATTTTAGCACTGACCTTTGGAACAGATGTGAAGTCATACCATAATCTAGAGAAAAAACAGATACTGCTGGGTGGATAGATCTAAAATCTGCAATCTAGGCATCTCTCATCAGAAGTTCAGACAGGTCTGGAAAAGTTGCAGAAGTGAACTCTAGTGTGAAGATAGCGTGAAGTCTATCCAAATGTCTTCTGAATTACCCACCAAATGTATGTACCAAATCTTTCCCACAAACAAAACACCTGGCAGACAAGTAATTTCCTAATTTGGGCTGTTTTGAAAGTTTTATAATTTATATTTTTTTTAATCATCAGTTATTGCTTTTCATGTCAATCCTTTGGGTTTCATTCAAGAATAAAGAAGATCAATGGTTTCACATTTGTCTAAATAAGGTAATGGTGTGCCAGATAGCCACAGAAACAGGGCAACTGTTGTCTTTCTATGCCATAGAATCATAGAATCATTAAGGTTGGAAAAGATCTCTAAGATCATTGAGTCCAACTGTCAACCCAACATCACCATGCCCACTAAACCATGTCCCTAAGCATCTCATCTACTTGTCTTTTAAATACCTCCAGGGATGGGGACTCAACCACTTCCCTGGGCAGCCTGTTCCAATGTTTAACCACTCTTTCAGGAAAGAAATTTTTCCTTACATCCAATCTAAACCTCCCCTGGCGCAACTTGAGGCCATTTCCTCTTGTCCTATCGTTTGTTACTTGGGAGAAGAGACCGACACCCACCTCGCTACAACCTCCTTTCAGGTAGTTGGAGAGAGCGATGAGGTCTCCCCTCAGCCTCCTTTTCTCCAGGCTAAACAACCCCAGTTCCCTCAGCTGCTCCTCAGAAGACTTGTTCTCCAGACCCTTCACCAGCCTCGTTGCCCTTCTCTGGACACGCTCCAGCACCTCAACGTCCTTCTTGTAGTGAGGGGCCCAAAACTGAACACAGTATTCGAGGTGCGGCCTCACCAGTGCCGAGTACAGGGGCACGATCACTTCCCTACTCCTGCTGGCCACACTAGTTCTGATACAGGCCAGGGTGCCATTGGCCTTCTTGGCCACCTGGGCACACTGCCGGCTCACGTTCAGCCGGCTGTCGATCAATACCCCCAGGTCCTTTTCTGCTGGGCAGCTTTCCAGCCACTCTTCCCCACGCCTGTAGCGCTGCATGGGGTTGTCGTGGCCAAAGTGCAGGACCCGGCACTTGGCCTTGTTGAATCTCATACAGTTGGCCTCGGCCCATCGATCCAGCCTGTCCAGGTCCCTCTGCAGAGCCTTCCTACCCTCCAGCAGATCAACACTCCCGCCCAACTTGGTGTCGTCTGCAAACTTACTGAGGGTGCACTCGATCCCCTCATCCAGATCATTGATAAAGATATTGAACAAGACTGGCCCCAAAACTGAGCCCTGGGGAACACCGCTCGTGACCGGCCGCGCACTGGATGTAACTCCATTCACCACAACTCTCTGGGCCCGGCCGTCCAGCCAGTTTTTGACCCAGCGCAGAGTACACCTGTCTAAGCCGTGAGCCGCCAGCTTCTCGAGGAGAATGCTGTGGGAGATGGTGTCAAAGGCCTTACTGAAGTCCAGGTAGACCACCTCCACAGCCTTTCCCTCGTCCACTAGGCGGGTCACCTGGTCATAGAAGGAGATCAGGTTGGTCAAGCAGGACCTGCCTCTCATGAACCCGTGCTGGCTGGGCCTGATCCCCTGGTTGTCCTGCACATGCCTTGTGAGCACCCTCAAGATGAACCGCTCCATAATCTTCCCCGGCACCGAGGTCAGGCTGACAGGCCTGTAGTTCCCCGGATCCTCCTTCGGCCCTTCTTGTGGATGGGCGTCACATTGGCAAGCCTCCATTCGCCCGGGACCTCCCCCGTTAACCAGGACTGCTGATAAATGATGGAGAGTGGCTTGGCAAGCTCCTCCGCCAGCTCCCTCAGCACTCTCGGGTGGATCCCATCCGGCCCCATAGACTTGTGAGCATCCAGGTGGCGTAGCAGGTCGTTAACTGCTTCCTCTTGGCTTATGGGGGGTTCATCCTGCTCACCATCCCTGTCTTCCAGCTCAGGGGGCTGAATACCCTGGGGATAACTGGTCTGCCATGATGTGGCTGACCCAGAATGCAAGATGAAGAGTGCTGTTAAATGACCGATTACAATCTTCTCAAACAAATTGCTTGGAAGCAGCTTGTCTACTAGCAGAAGAACAACAAAGGAAATGTTAAAAATTATGTCAGGGACTTAGTGTGATCTGAAATCCTTTCAAGTCAAAGGGAAAGATTCCTGTGAGTCTGAATGGATTGTGAACTTGGTTTAAAATCAATGGGTCATTAGTATAGGTGAGAATGTCATAAGGTAAAGCTACCTTGAGTGAATAGGCACACACTGAATTGAATTAAAACTAGAGCAGGATATATGACAACGTATGATTGATACTGAACTTAAGTCAGAAAATTTGCTTTTGATGTAGAATGGGATTTTGAGAAATGTTCAAACAGTATAATTGTATATGTTCAATGGATGAAGAGAATAATATCTTACTAAACACAATACAAGTTTTGGAAAAAAAAGCCACACATCATTTTCAAAGAAAAATATTATTAAGAAAATTGTCAAAATGACTTTATGGTAACACCGCCTAAGGAGTAGCTATCACTGCTGGACCAGCAGTAACCCACTTCCTTTGTGTAGGCCACTGTAGTAATACAATAGTTTCTGCAGAAATGCACTTGGCACGAGAATTAATATCTGGTCATTTACTATAGAATTTCCCTGTTAAGTTAAAGAGCAATGTCATAACATTTTTGTATTACCTATTCCCATCTTCCCCCAAAAATACCTCAGCAAACTTTTGCATACCTGTTTAGAGATTGCCATTAATAAGTTTGTGTGTCGTCTGGGCATCACATGAGGCAATCAACATAACAGGCAGTTAATAGTTATAAAAGTTTTTTTTTTAAATATCTGTCACATACTTTTTTATGTATGTGGGAGTATTTGGTATAAAAAAGAAGTCTGAAAGCATGTAATCTACTCTAACTTGCATAATAATTCCGGGACAGTGTCCTGACTCTATGAGGCCTTGCCCAATCTTCATATTTATGGCTTGTTACACTAACAATCTCATGCCCCATGCTTGTGTACAGCAGGATTCATTTATCTTACTACTGGCCAGAGGTGTACCTGATATTTTATTATTCAAAGTGTCAGTCACATTTACTGTTGTGAATTATTGCTCGTGTATTGTACAGAGCTGGGCAGGTAAAAGTGTCTTTGTTGAAGAAAAGCAGTAAAATAAATACAATTCCTCACTTGCATCCGTGTTTCTTCAATATGATCCTGTTGCTTTCAAGAGTCACCTTTATTTGCACTAGTGTAAACTCCAAGACACAACATTTCTATCCCTGCTAGGAAGCCGCAAAGTCAGGCCTATTGCCTGAACACAAAAAACTTCCATGCAAACTTCATGCAATCCATAACATACTGAAATTCAAATTAACCCTTGACATGATGTGTCTTGAGAAGAATGCCAAAGACTTGAAGCTCCTCACTGGAGGTTATTTAATAAAAAACCTAAAGGATTACATATATCAAAAGCCTGTTGGGCAGAGTGATAATAAATAAAGGCAAATTACCTTCCTGACTCACTTGAGGTTCTGCCTTTCATGACTTATGGACCACTTTCTCTCTAGTGGAGTTTATTTGTAGTAATGATATACAATAGATTGGCTTGCTGTTATCACATATACTTTTTATTATTAAAGATGAAAAGTATATGTGTGCTATATAGATGCATAAACACACATGTAAACACACAAACATTACAACCGGTGACTATTGCACATACCTTGGAAGGTTTAAGTTGAAACAAAAGAAAGAAACAAAGAAAAACTGAATGAGTTCAGCTGTCAAATCCCAGACCTCTAGTTTCAGCAGTACAAATACATGAGATCAGTTTCTGCTGGCTTTACAGAGGCAAGACACTAGAACGACAACAGCGTTACCTCTCTAAATACCGCATTATGTGGTCAATAGTAAATAAACTTTCATAACCTCCTGTTATTAAGGGCACAAAAATGATGCAAAGACTAAGATAGTCTCTATTTGAACATGTTTGTGTCTATTTTGGTTTTCACAAAAAGACATTATCTTGAATTATAGGTAAGAGCAGTCCCATGTTTATGAGAAAAAGTTCAATCTTTATATGACCATTAAAATAAGAACTATTTGTTAGAGTCTCAGTTATTCTCATGATATCTGACCAGAACGAAGCTCAGCTCTTTTCTGGATGTGGTTACCTTGTATGTTTCTATAATTGCCTACTTTCATGAATACAGACTATTGACTATTTGTCATCTGAGTTCTACTCTTTAACACCTCTGGCTTAGATGGCACAATTCCTAGCGAGCATTGGTAAGAAAACAATCCAGGGCCTGAATTACTTAAAGGCTGATGAGTTACAGAAACTGTTGACATGTTTTATGAACACATGAGGAGTGTGTATAAGTATGTGTTAGTGTTTTAGTTTAAGCATGTTAACAATATTTGATTAAATTTCAATATTATATAACCTTCTGTGGTCTACATACGATTTTGCAAAGTAGTTGTATTGTTGAATTAAATGTCTCAATTTACCTACACACAGACCTCAGCTCCAAGCAAAGGAAACCTAACTGCAGCTAGTAAACTTCTGAATGCTTGTCAAGGCAAAATCTCTATGGTAAGTAGAAAGCAGAGGAAGGAAAGAGACTCATGAAGAGTAGCCCAGGGGTGGCCCAGGCAGTCTTATGTCACTGGGCATCCCACAGATGAGAGAAACTGTCACATACACAGGGGAATAAATTCATGTCTGGTGTGGAAACAGCCCTAGGAAGCTGCTTGGGGAAGTAGTAGGAACCAAACAAATGCAAATACAACCAACTAGAGGAAGCAAGTTGCTGTCAGCAGAATGTAGAAGGAAGGCTATCCTTAAATACAAAGTAAGCTACAGGTGAAATATAGATGGCATTGCTAATGAACAAGAACAAGAAAAAAACTGAAAAGAATACCTGGTAGTCTCCCTGCAGAGCTCAGATAATATTCTGTGCTGCTGCAATACATGGGAGCTGTTTGAATTGTCTGTAAACTATATTAATGTCTTACTATCATAAATTAAGATCTGAACAAACCGTAGATATGGAAAGAACCATAGATAGAACCATAGATCATAGCACTGGAAGGAATTTTATGGTGCCATCTCACCCTTCATTTTGTCTTCTTGCATTTTGATGATGCACACTGGGAAGAGGAGACCTTCCGCTTCATCTTCTCTCACTTCCTGGTGGAGACAGGAAAAATTCTTCCAAAATAAAGGAAAATCCTTCCCTATCCACTTGGAGCTTAAACACCCGTCAGCATAGCTTCCAGGATGACTCTCGTGGAGAGTCCATCTCACCAAGTCATTGGGCAGTGCCTGTAGAAAGTTGACTAGTAATATATACAATGTTCATCAGTATCAACACAATGAAAGTTGGGGTCATTACTCCCTTACTTCACAGACGGAGAAATGGGATTACAGAGAGGGAAGAACATGGAATAAGTCATCTAACAAGCTGGTGTGAAGAACTCAGATTAAACTCCAATAGTAAGAGTCATGCATCATGGCCTGTTCTCTGAGTCACCCTGCCTAAAACACCATTACAAACTCAAGACAATCAATAGCTCAGCAGATAGATACCCAAATAATATCAATCTTCTATTTCCAGTATCTACCTAAGTTTCTGTATAGCTCAATTATCTTAGACAATCTTTGCCTGAATTCATGTGTCTCAAGTTGCCTACCTGTAGAACGGTGACAATAATAGTACCAAAATATTTGGGAAAAAAGACGGTATTTCAACAAAAATAAAGAATGTGAGGGAATTGTTTTTCCTTGGATATGAAAATCTGGACTTCAAAGTAAAACTTTAAGATTCCCTGTAACTTCACAGACCGTACATTTCATTTACAGAGAAGTTTCCCAAAAATTATGTTGGGTGAGTAAAAGGAAATTCTAAACCCGGATAGTCAAGTGTGAAGGAGAAAAAGAGCTGTAACAGTGGCTTTCAGCACTCACTTCCAAAAAAGACAAACAAAGTCACAGGACTTTCTGCAGAAAATGCAAGTCTTTAAGGTAGCCTTGTGAACAAACACCTTGTGTTGTGTGTGCCACCAGTAAGAGCCAAAATATGACATGTAAAAGTTGCTCTTAGAAGCAAACACAAATCCCACTCAAAGGATATCCAGCACAGCCTTTGCTTTATGGATCCAAAGTTAATAGATGAAAAAGGAGCGTAGGATCAGAAGAACACACTATGATTTTCATTCATACTGCTTGCATTGCAGTTCATGAAAGTATGACTATAAAGCATAGCATATGATTCCCTGATTCAGCTTTTTGCTACCATTGGCCGGTGGCATCATGGGGCCGTGCATGGAGTAAGACTGGTATGGGAAAACACAGCAAGGGCATGTGCGTTTTATCACAGCCTCCTCAACAAACTGCGGCTGTTAAGCAATCCTTCCCCAGTTAAACTGCAGGGTCCTTTGAAGACTTATGTCTGGTTTTCAAATATATGTGTATTAAAAAAAACAATAGACAGATTTCCAGTTGGCCTGATAAGGGCAGGAGGGGGAGAAAAAATGGGGAAGCCACTGAGGCCTGCAGTGTGCAGGGAAAGAATGGAGTCAGGCAAGAGTATGATGCCGTATGTCATCGATTATCACATTGATTAAAAGAGAGTTTCTTGTCTCACCCCACCCCCCCTCAACAAGCCACTAACCACAGCTATTTCATAGGGTCTTTCTTTGCCCTGCTCATTTCATACGCGCAAAGACAACTGTTGTGGTTCAGACAGTTTACATTTGCTGTGTTTGAAGAGTAAGAGAGAAAATGTCCCACTGTTTCCTACAACACGCTGTTGATGCATGGAAAGTGCTCCTGATTTTAACTACCGGGATGCAAAAGCTTTGTTGCCGCACTGGGCAAATATCTACACTACACTTTGTTTGAATGCCGAGGGATCGGAGGGCTTTCACCACTTGGGTAGCAATGCACTGCCTGGCGGGTAAGAGCTTTCCACATGCTACAGGCGTGCAGTTAAGCACGTTAGCTCTCTGCAAGAAAGATCACAGCCGTGTTGCTCTGAAAGCGCCGGAGGACTTACTGTAGACATAAGCAAAGCTTGAAACAAAAAAATCCGAAAGCAAGCAGAATAACAAACAATTGCTTTTAAATCCTGTGGTAGGCATCACTTTGGCATATTTTCAATGTTTATTACACATTTAAAAAAATGTTACTGCCACAGAACTGTGTTATCATGAAGTTGCATATCAACAGAAATTGTGAATAATAGCTGTGCATTTGGGGGGGCTTTTTGAATTTGAAACTGACTCTCACTACTTGTTTATATGCCTTCTGAGGTGCTTTAATGCCTTTGAAAGCCTTGTCTTGATCTTAAAATCCATGTAGTCCCTAATCAAGGGCATAGATTCTAAATCTGAAAATTAATGATCATAATGAGTTTCTGCTTTTGTCACAGAGTCCAGCTCAATGATTCAGGCAGACTCCTGTGTGGTTTGAAAGGCAAAGCGTGCGAGCGAGAGACTTAGAGAGAATAATCCCTTCCAGCATTTCAGGAAGATTAAGGAAAACGAATTTGGGTAACTGCACCCATGTAGCAAATGACAGTGGGGAAGAGAAAGTGGACAATTCTCAGACACCATACATGACACCATACCCCCCAGTGCACAGCAGAGCAAGCCAGCTCCTGCTTAGCTTTCTAGAAGACATGACCACACAGATCCTGAGAAGAGGAAAGCCATCTATGTCTGGTTCCCCGTATACCATCTTGTTTGGTATGTCCATGCCTGATTTGAGAACAATCCTATCACGCAAGAGGTGCTCAATGTCAAGGAATGTTAAATTAGTCTCAGATTATACACTGAGTGATTGAAACTGAATATTTATATTCCATGTTACACATAAAAAATACTTGCTTCTGGAAGAGTGGACAAGATGGGCCTTGATATGAAATACAGAATTCAGTTTGGGATGTGAACAGTAAAATAATTTTAAAATTGTGGAAGTCCAGAAAATAAAAAGTTAGGGATATAGCAAGATTTGCATATGAAGGTTGCAAGAGCTAGGGTGATTTAGTGGTGAAAAAGAAAGACTAGAAGGGATTTAATTAAAGCATTTAAGATTATGAAGGGTAGAGTCAAAAACTAGCCGGTCCATCTTTTTAACAGTGTCTCAGAACACCAGAACAACAGGAGGGTCACTTGAAGTTAATGACAGGTAAATGTAAAACAAAAGAGAGAGAATAATACTTCACACAGCATGTAATCAGCCTGTGGGATTTCTGTCATGGAGGGTCACTGAGTCAAATACTTCAGATGAATTTTAAAAAGAGGAAGGTAATTTTATGACCAAGATGATAATTTTATGAACAATAGTATTTATGTTTGCTAAAATAGGGATCATTAAAATTCACATGGCCAGGCATAAGACTATTACCAGGAAGGAATTCATTCTACCTCAGTCACTACCCACCCCAGACTTGTCCCACATGGCACAGCTGTCAAAGGATATTTTCTGATTCGATCACTATTGTTTGAGACATTAGTTGAATGTCATCCCTAGAGAGGGAGATTATCCACTCTAGTGCAGAGAGACCTGAAAACTGGACTTCTGAGTGCATCATAAGCCAGGTACTATACTGTTACAATCCTCTGTAGCTTTGAGCATACCATGGACCAGATGTAGCTCAGGTTCACATCACTCAAGAAGGTCTACCACTGAAATCTGTATGGTGTCTATTAAAGAAAATTCCACGTAGAGTCACTCTAGCAGATAGACAACTTCCTAAAGTAAATACTTCAATTGAGCTAGAGGTGAGTGCACATTATGTTGCTTACTTAGAGAGCAAGGAAGAGTAATTTTCTCTGGTTTAAGAATTACAGAATGAAATGTTATGAATCATGTAATGATAGTGATCTGAATAGACCACCATAATGCATGCTTCTATGAACAATAATTTGCCATTTTATCTTTCTGTCCTGTTGTCTTTTGATCACATCAGACTTCTTAAAAAATACTTTTCACTGTTCAGTGCCACAAGATTATTTGAGAGGTGAGTTGATTGATAGGGAAACAAGTGGGGATGGTTCATATTAGTCAGCTAAACTTGATTTATCAAACCAATTTTAAAAATATACTTTTTTCACTATATCTTCCATCCCTGAAAGGTCTTGTATTTGTGTATTTTGGGGAAGGTTCTATGAATAGTTTCAATACACGGTCTTCAGTGTGAACTCTTAAATGTCCAAAAACTATTTCTGAGAATTCCGAAGGGCATCCTAATGGTTTCTTTAAAGTTTGTAGGTGAGTTACCTGGACTGAAGGCTGCTAATGTTTAGATGTAATTTTGAGGAAACTTACACAGAATCTAGCGACAATTATGTTCAGGAACATAACTGCGAGCTGGTCTGTAATGTTACTCAAAGATATGGTAGGAAATAATTGGTTCCACAGTACAAACCTACCAATATGTTTCATTAGCAGCTTTATTATAGCAACAAAATTAATTCCCATAAATAAACGTCCATTAATTTTGAATTAATGTTGTAAATATATAGCAATTATGTAAAGGAAGGTGAAGGGGAAACCTTATTAAAATAGCATGGAACATAAATAATAAAAAAAGATAAATATCTTTAAATTCTCAGCTTCACGACTTGGATTCTGATCCCATGATAATAGCATTATTAATGTAATGTTTAATTACTAATAAGTAAAATAATGGTGATTATTAACATGGATCTAAAAATCCGTTTCCCTGGACACAGAGTTTAGATTGTGTCTATAGTCCTCCTTATTAAAAAAAAAAAAAGTTGTAAAAATAAAATACAGTAATTAATCCAGAACATAAGTCAATAACTAGGGATAGCAGAGCTTTGCTTGTTGTTTCAGTACTTTCAGCCCACAGAACATGTTTATGAACAAGGTTGCAAGTTCTGTGTTACCACCGAGCAATGGGATTGCGAGCCAGTGCTGCTGTAGTCGATGGCTTTTCAGTGTGATTTGGATCACACAGTAACTTGCCCCCAGCTGAATTTAAAATCCTAATTATAGTACTGACACCCGAAACCTGTGTCTAACAGTTATACCACTCCCCCAATCAGACAAAAGAAACGTAGTATGTAATTATATTTCCAGCAAACAGAGCTCAAAAATGAACTGCAGATCAAGACTTCTTCATAACGTATTGTCAGTAAAGCAATAAGAGCAAATGCATTTGAGAAAATCACAGCCTAATCCCAAACAATTCACGGAGACAAAACTCATTCAGTGAGCAATTTGTTAAAATACATTCTGTTCTGGTTTATGCTTACATGAAGTTTTTAATATATATGAAAAACTATCATTTTTACTGCTCCCTCTTTGTTTTTAAAGCAAGTTAATTTTCATTTCTAGTAGAACTGTTGTTACAGCTTCAGCCATATTCTGCATTTTACCATGGGATTCTACCTGTGGGAAAAAAAAGGTTTTGTTCAGTTCACAAATCCATTTTAAGGTAAACATCATTGCCCACCCACACATTGTGATGTTTGCTTAGGAAAGTTTCTTTTTTTAAATGGAATGACCTTGCAATGATCAGTGAAAATGCATAAAATAAGTTTTTCATCTCTGAGGACTTGATTCTATTAAAGTAAGTGCAAGTGATTCCATTGACCTCACTGAACTTTGGAAATTGTCCTAAATTGAGAAGAGTTTAATGTGTGTGAGTGTGAACAGATGAAACATAAGCTGTGATACAACCGAGGTGGAGAAAGTACCTTTTGATGATCAGAGAAGTTCACTGAACAGCAGTAAGAGTTCTAGAATGAGTTAGACAAACATCTCCCAAGAATGACATAGGTGCAATTTACTCTGCTTTGAGAGAGATGTTGATGGCCCAGCACGATCTAGGAACCAAAAGACTTCAAAGGACCATCAAAGTAAAAGCTGAAGTATTTCAGAGAATTAATTTTAAAATACTGAAACTATTAATCAAAGAATACAGTGAATTAATTTGAAAGTCTAGTGCAAACATTTTATTAGCAAGTATGCGTAGAATATAATTTTATAAATGTAAATACATTTCAAAAAATACTAGTGACATTTATAAACTTGGCAGCATTTCTTAAGCTGCTAGGAAAGATTATTTGGCGACAGTATATTAGAGCTAAATTTTGCCCAGGCCTCATTTGTTGCATTTAAAGGAAGTACAGGTCTCCTCACCTCTGCAGGTGGGAACCTCAATATGAACATAGGTTCAAAGCAAGAAGAACGTCAGTCTGAAGCAAAGCCTTCTTATTGTTATCTAATTATGGCAAGTGGATGTACTTAATTTGTCATCCTGTCTTTGGGCAGACTAGGTCTAACCTTTAGCCTAAGTTTTATATCCTGTGGTTACCTAAACCAGTCTGCTCTTGGTCTGCGGTCAGTTCTAGCTGTGGAGGTGAAAAGTTAATTCTTTCTACAGTCTCTTGTCTATGACCATTTCCTTTAATTCATCTTTCCTTGACATTCTTTTTGGCCTTAGCATAAAAGCTGAAGTTATACAGCATCCTAAGGCCTACTGAAGATCTACAGCAGTCTCTTAGCATTACCACATCCCCTCAATCATTCTCTATATACCTTTCCTGTTTTTAAGGTTAAGAGCAGTCTTCTTCCTCTAAATTACACACACCTGGCATAATAGCATTTTGGTCTGTGGCTGGGGTCCCAGTTATTGCTAAAAGCTAAATGATTTCTTGCATCCCGTCCAATTCTATTTCTATGATGAATAAATCAGATTACAAAGAAAACTATTCTGAGACATGATATTAAAATGCAGGAAATCCTGAAGTCCAAACTTCTGTTCTACTTATTAGACCTGCCTTCTAGTGACACTTCTGAAAATCAGAGAACGGGCACTGAGAATCCATGAAGGTTTGAAGTCAGTAGGAATCAGGCCCAAACCATGTTAGTTGCCTGTTTCTGAAAAACGCCAGGCTGCAGTCTGTCTTTGAATGTGTGTTAGTTTAGTATCCTTCAGTTTGAAAGATATTGACCATCACAAAGGGATTTAGGACCCAGTCCTGCAAACCCTTATACTGGTATTCAGTGGCAGATAATCCCACAGACTCAATGTGATTGTCAGTCTGCCATTAATCCAAGCATAAATGTTTGAAGGATCAGACCATTAGGTAACAGAGTAAATAGGTGCTGTGGGATCAACTTCATCCCAAGCAGACTGCTGTTTGTGTCATGAATCATTGTGCACTTCACCCTGATCGCCATCAGACTCCAACTTGTATTATAGCAGAGGAATGTGATGGTCGGGAAGTGGGTGATCCAGCACAGCTGCACTACCACAGAGCGGGATGGAGTGTCAATGGAAGCAAGGAGCTCTACCCCTCGTTCCTACTTATAGACCATCATGCATATGAGACAGAGTTGCTAAGTAGATGAGGGACTTACTTTTTGGCTACTCGACATCATAGCTGCGCACCAGCTCGCTCTATCTGGAGCAGGTAGTCAAAGAACTGGAAAGCAGCTATAACGCTGGTCCAGAAGCATAAGGCTTCCCTACTGCTGCTGGGGGGTTAGGATCCCTATTTGGGAGAGCTGGATTCCCTGAACTGTCCTGGCAAATCTGCCCCTGACTTGCCTAGCACCAGTAGAGACATTATCAGCTATGCGCCTTTCTTCTGTGTAGCACTTTTCCCGCCATTATCATCAGGTGGTTAATTTTATTGCTTTCTTGCTGAAAGCAAGACAAACGAAGTAAATAAAAATAGCATCCAGATTCTTTCATACCTTTGTCCTTATCTATAAGGACATCTGTATCTATACCTATGTCTTTATCATAGAACTTTAAGATACCTCTGTAGGGACACAGCAGCTCTCTCCCCTCACAGTTCATATACTAGTAACACTTTACTCCAGCTGCCTTTAAATTAATAACTTGACAAAGTCTTTTCCTCTCCATCTCCAGGTGATTATTCCAAGGGGGAAGAATTCTGTCTGAGGTAAGGTAGGGTTGTTTGTTTTGTTTGTTTATTTTTTCCTGGTATTTGTTTTTTCTTGATTCTGCCTTTCTATATTGTATTTTTTTATAAAAGTACTAAGTATAATTCTCTGGAATAGCCTCCTTTCAGAAAGTCTATAGGATGTTACTATGCCTCCTAAATTCAAGCCAGACCTTGAAACGTTAATTCTTCTAATGTTTCATCCTGTAAATTATTTTCCCTGGTTTTCTATCCAGTACTATTGCTCTCTTGAAGCAATAGGTCCTTCCAAAATTGCCAATACCTATCTGGTAAGAAGTTTGCCAGAAGCAAGCCCAATAATTTGGATGTGACATGCTAGAGCTGTGTAAGGAGAACATATTACTGCCCACTTTTCTGCTTATTATTCTGTAGCGATGGAGTCCCCTCTACTCTCTCTTTTCCACTCTCTCATTTAGTCCTTGTTCTAACTTAAAATATAAATTGTTTAAAAACAAATCAGGAAAATATTCAAGTAAGTTCTGTGTTAGCTTGTTTTGTGGTGTATATATTTAAAAAAATCTTAAAAAATCAAGGAGATTCTTCCCATGTCAAATCCAGTTGGACAGGAGCCTAAGGAAGAAATGCCAATGCTGCTGCTTATGCAGCAGAGCCCCAAAGTAGCAAAGCACAGTATCAAGCCACAGTGATGCATGATGTTCACTCACTGAGGTGAATATGATGGCTATATAGCGTAGTAGGTTCCTCTGTTGGATCTGCATTCCTGTGGGGATATTAACATTTGGAATTGCATTGAAAAGTCATTCTTTAGCTCTCAAGGGCATATGTCTGAACTTGTATGGAAGATCTCATCCTTGCGTTTTTCCAATGATGAATGAGCACGGTGTAATGAAAATCACAATATTTTTTATTGGCAACAGCTATACTGGCAAACTTTTATACTGCAAACTCTCTCCATGAGGTAGCATGCATTCCACCCTCATTTGAATGTGGTCAGAATGTTATGAGAGGTTAAAGCTTTCTCTTTTAATGGAAATGTTTTTAACTATGTTTACTTTAATTAAGAGCCAAAGCTGAACAGCTCCTTGACAATGCCTTGAACTCTCATTTTTTTGTGCTGAAGATGATAGTTAAAGTTATCTGCTCTGCACTTTAGATGAATAGATGAGAGAAAATGATAATGTGCTAACTGCTGACATCACTTACTACTTCGTTTCCAGGTTTCGTTAATCTTTGTGTGCCAGCAGTCCAGGGAATGCACAGGTAGGGAAGTGAATCTCAGGCAGTTTTTCTTCCCTTTTTTTTTTTTTTTTTTTTTTAAATAATAAAATGAATACTTTGTATTATTATTAGTGCAGTCAATAGCAACATATTTTGACTCTATGCAAAACATTCTGGCTAAGACCTGAGGACGCTGAAGGACTGTACTGATGTTCATTCATTGCCAGTAAGAGTATTAAACTTAGTGTGTGGCTGAATTTTATCATCTTTAAAAATGGCATGTGCTAGCTCATTCCCCAAAGAGTTCTACTGAGTCAATGCAGTTACTCATAAATATTACACGTCACTAAGAACAGAAAAATTAACTAATAAAATCAAGGTACCAATCAAGGTACAAAAAAGAAAGATGAGAGACATCTTTATGAGAATATCTGTGAAATATTTGCCCTTTTTCTTCACCAAAATTTTATATAGGAACATGCTGACATTTGCACCCAACCCCACAAAGGACCAGTTTTTCACAAACTTAAAGATTCAGCTGAGTATGAATTCCAAATACCTTGTATGAGTGCTCAAAACAATGGAAGATCAAGACATTTGTGAATAACCAAGAAACATTAAATCAGTGCTACATCCAAGTGCTACATCATTGTCATTATTAATGTATGGCTAAATGCAATGTATTCAACTGTTCTCAGAAAAATATGGATTACTGGGATGCTCAGAGCTGGAAAGATGTTTGACTATTCATCTTGCTTTTTTATTATGAATATCTTCAGTTAGGTTTTACAGCAACATCTCCAAAACCAAAATGTTACAAGATGCCAAAGATGCACAGGAAACTGTGAATCTAGTTGTCGTGGTTTAACCTCAGTCGGCACCTAAGCACCACGCAGCCGCTCGCTCACTCCCCCCCCCCGGTGGGATGGGGGAGAGAATTAGAAGAGCACAAGTGAGAAAAACTCGTGCGTTGAGATAAAAACAGTTTAATAATTGAAATAAAATGATAATAATAATAATATGATAATAATAATAATAATACACAAAGCAAGTGATGCACAGTGCAATTGCTCACCACCCGCCAAACGATGCCCAGCCCGTCCCCGAGCAGCGGCCCCCCCGGCCAGCTTTCCCCAGTTTATGTACTGAGCATGACGACACATGGTATGGAATGTCCCTTTGGCCAGTTTGGGTCAGCTGTCCTGGCTGTGCCCCCTCCCAGCCCCCCGTGCACCTGCAGCCCTCTCAGTCAGTAGAGCATGGGAAGCTGAAAAGTCCTTGACTAGTGTAAGCACTACCTAGCACAACTAAAACATCGGTGTGTTATCAACTTTGTTCTCATCCTAAATCCAAAACACAGCACTGTACCAGCTACTAGGAATGAAATTAACTCTATCCCTGCCGAAACCAGAGCAATATCCACCCCTTATTCTATACCATCTGCGTCATGCTCAAGTCTCATATTTTCCAGTACATTTTCATTAATCACCACCCCCTTTTTTTTATATATATATATATATATACACACACACACACACACAGATATCATTCCCTTAGTCTGTGGGCCATCCCTCTAAAACGTTCGTTGAGTTCATTTAGTCCATGACTTCAGGCTCCATCTGTCATAATAATCTTCCAGGGCAGGAAAAATGGAGATGGTATGTGGTGTTGGATTGTTTCATGTTGAAGTCAGTTCTGGTACCATCATCACTGTGCTTTGCTTGGTTTCACTGAAGTTATTCTTCATTAGTCTGGGTGATTCTTATTGTAATATCATTAGTATGGCACATAATATTATTAGTATTATTAGTATAACTATTATAACTATAATTAGTACTTAACATCACATAATTCAGATCATTGGCTATTCTCACCCAAAATCAAATCCCCTTGAGGTACACATCGGACCTCCCCATCCTTCCGCATTATCCACCAAGTGCACCCAGGTCCTTGAGCAAAAGCAATCCCACGGATGGGTCTGCCTCTGCCCGAGGCAGGAATAACCCAAACTGTTTTCCCCAGCATATATTTTATGTGCACTACAGGGACTTCATTCCCATCTACAGTACGTAAAAGTTCTGACTGGGCAGGGCCAGCTCGATTGGCAGATCCCCGAGTGTTGACTAACCAGGTGGCCTTTGCTAAATGCGTATCCCAATGTTTGAATGTCCCACCACCCATTGCTCTCAGTGTAGTCTTTAACAGTCCATTGTATCATTCAATTTTCCCAGAGGCTGGTGCATGACAGGGGATGTGATACACCCACTCAATGCCGTGCTCTTTGGCCCAGGTGTCTAGGAGGTTGTTTCGGAAATGAGTCCCGTTGTCTGACTCAATTCATTCTGGGGTGCCATGTCGCCATAGGACTTGCTTTTCAAGGCCCAGGATAGTGTTCCGGGCAGTGGCATGGGGCACGGGATATGTTTCCAGCCATCTAGTGGTTGCTTCCACCATTGTAAGCACGTGGCGCTTGCCTTGGCGGGTTTGTGGGAGTGTGATGTAATCAATCTGCCAGGCCTCCCCATATTTATATTTCAGCCATCGTCCTCCATAGCAAAGAGGTTTTAACCGCTTGGCTTGCTTGATTGCAGTGCATGTTTTGCATTCATGGATAACCTGTGCTATAGTGTCCATGGTCAAGTCCACCCCTCGATCACGAGCCCATCTGTATGTTGCATCTCTTCCTTGGTGACCTGAGGTGTCATGGGCCCACTGAGCTAGAAATAATTCACCCTTATGTTGCCAGTCCAGATCCACCTGAGCCACTTCAATCTTAGCAGCCTGATCCACCTGCTGGTTGTTTTGATGTTCTTCAGTGGCCCAACTCTTGGGTACGTGAGCATCTACGTGTTGTGCTTTTACAACCAGGTTCTCCACCTGGGCAGCAATATCTTGCCACAATGCGGCAGCCCAGATGGGTTTGCCTCTGCGCTGCCAGTTGCTCTGCTTCCATTGCTGCAACCACCCCCACAGGGCATTTGCCACCATCCATGAGTCAGTATAGAGATAGAGCACTGGCCACTTTTCTCGGTCAGCAATGTCTAAAGCCAGCTGGATGGCCTTTACTTCTGCAAATTGGCTCGATTCACCTTCTCCTTCAGCCGTTTCTACAACTTGTTGCATAGGACTCCATACAGCAGCTTTCCACCTCCAATGCTTTCCCACAAGACGACAGGACCCATCAGTGAACAGGGCATATTGCTTCTCATTTTCTAGTAGTTCATTATACATTGGGGCCTCTTCAGCACGCGTCACCTCCTCCTCTGGTGATATTCCAAAATCTTTGCCTTCTGGCCAATCCATGATCACTTCCAGGATTCCTGGGCGACTGGGGTTTCCTATTCGAGCCCGCTGTGTGATCAGTGCGACCCACTTACTCCATGTAGCATCAGTTGCATGATGTGTACAGGGGACCCTCCCTCTGAACATCCAGCCCAGCACCGGCAGTCGGGGTGCCAGGAGGAGCTGTGCTTCAGTGCCGATCACTTCTGAAGCAGCTCAAACCCCTTCATATGCTGCCAATATCTCTTTTTCAGTTGGAGTATAGCGGGCCTCGGATCCTCTGTATCCCCAACTCCAAAACCCTAGGGGTCGACCTCGAGTCTCCCCAGGTGCTTTCTGCCAGAGGCTCCAGGTAGGGCCGCTCTCCCCGGCTGCGGTGTAGAGCACATTTTTTACATCTTGCCCTGCCCGGACTGGCCCCAGGGCTACTGCATGAACTATCTCCTCTTTAATTTGTTCAAAAGCTTGTCATTGCTCAGGGCCCCATTTGAAATCGTTCTTCTTTCGGGTCACTTGATAGAGAGGGTTTACAATCAGACTGTAATTTGGAATGTGCATTCTCCAAAAACCAACGATGCCTAAGAAAGCTTGTGTTTCCTTTTTGCTAGTTGGTGGAGACATGGCTGTTATTTTGTTGATCACATCCATGGGGATCTGACGACGTCCATCTTGCCATTTTATCCCTAAAAATTGGACCTCCTGTGCAGGTCCCTTGACCTTACTTTGTTTTATGGCAAAACCGGCCTTCAGCAGGATTTGGACTATTTCCTTCCCTTTTTCAAAAACTTCTCCTGCTGTGTTGCCCCACATGATGATGTCATCAACGTATTGCAGATGTTCTGGAGCTTCACCCTGTTCCAGTGCAGTCTGGATCAGTCCATGGCAAATGGTGGGGCTGTGTCTCCACCCCTGGGGCAGTCGGTTCCAGGTATACTGGACGCCCCTTCAAGTGAAAACAAATTGTGGCCTACAACTATTAACAGATATAAGTTCCTTAATACACTCCGGTTAATCTGTTATTATCTCAAACCCTTCGTGCCCCATGTTGGGCGCCAAAAAGGACTGTTGTGGTTTAACCTCAGTCGGCAACTGAGCACCACACAGCCACTCGCTCACTCCCCGCCCCGCAATGGGATGGGGGAGAGAATTAGAAGAGCACAAGTGAGAAAAACTCATGTGTTGAGATAAAAACAGTTTAATAATTGAAATAAAATAATAATAATAATATCAATAATAATAATAATAATAATAATAATAATAATAATAATAATAACAACAACACACAAAGCAAGTGATGCACAGTACAATTGCTCACCACCCGCCAGCCGATGCCCAGCCAGTCCCCGAGCAGCGACCCCCCTGGCCAGCTTTCCCCAGTTTATGTACTGAGCATGACGACACATGGTATGGAATGTCCCTTCGGCCAGTTTGGCTGTGCCCCCTCCCAGCTTCTTGTGCACCTGCAGCCCTCTCAGTCGGTAGAGCATGGGAAGCTGAAAAGTCCTTGGCTAGTGTAAGCACTACCCAGCAACAACTAAAACATCAGTGCGTTATCAACTTTGTTCTCATCCTAAATCCAAAACACAGCACTGTACCAGCTACTAGGAAGGAAATTAACTCTATCCCTGCCGAAACCAGGACACTAGTAATAAGAATTGGGCAGAGCAGATAGGATCTACCTAACCACATCTATTTATACATTCTGTGTGATAAGTCTCTTATAAAATGTTTTAAGCATTGGCTTTCTATTTGGACAGCCTGAAAGCAGATGGACATCCAAGAGAGTTATTCCTGTCAGTAAGAAATAGACTTCTGACACATAGGTGGTAACTGGGTATTTAAGTAGTGGACCTTTTTTTAACACTACTTGGTGGGACTTCCAATTCTTGATCCCAAGCTCAGACCTGAAACAACTTGAGAGTACCTGAATGCTGCTACAACAGGCCAGATCATGAGAAATGTAATGTCTCAGTCATTGTAACTAATGCTGTTTTCTTGTTGATATGCTCCTCAGAATAAGCAGTGATGGCAAAGGAAATCTTCTGTTTGTCAGAGGAGACCCTCCCGGTCAGACTTAAGGAAGACTGGTAGAACAGGGTAGAGGATACCAGCTGTTGAGCTTTTTGGTTTTTAATCAGTAAACAGAGGACACCCGTTTCCAATCTGTTAATTCAGTGCCATTCTCAGGCACTAATCACATTAAAATAATGTGGAGCAATGCTTTCTATTGAAATTGTATCATTCAATATATCAGAGGAATGCATTTTCTTTTCATGATTTTGGTTTATATCCTGGCAGCAGAGCAAATGTGATTTCTTTGACTGATGGCTTGTTGCATTTGTGTGCATATTTAATCAACAATGGACTCAACATATAACCAGTATCTATATCTATGGAGTCACAGTCAGCCACACTCTGCTGTCAGCTAAGCCAGGGTAATTCAAGAATAAATGCCACTGAAATCAGTGGCGTTTCTCTGGATTTACAGTGGGGTAGCAGGGAGCAGAATCTGTTCTCCTTTTTTTAGCTGCTGAAATACAACCACAGTGTACGCAAATAAGGACCCCAAATTAAAATCCCTGGTCTTTAAGTACCTTTGAATTTCCTACATCTGCATTTTGGCTTTAAATAATTTAAAAAGAGGCAAGAACTAAATTATGGTATAAGTTAAATCTTCAGAATGATTTTAATTATCTAATTAATTGGGGGGCAGAGGGAGATTATGCTATAAGCTTCTGTGGTACAGACAGCACAAGCCCCAGTGGCTCCATCCCGTCTTTTGGGGGAAACAGATCCTGATGCCTCCTCCCTGGCTTCCCTCAAGGACAAACCAGGTCCAGGAGCTGAAAAGCCCACTCCCTTAAGCTTTGCAGGCACAACTGGCAGAGTGAGGATGGCAACTTACAGTCACAGAGGGGATGTAGTATTGATTTCACTTTCCCTCCATCTAGGAGGTAGTATTTTTCCCCAAGAAAGGGATAAAGGCTGGCCCTGAAATTGTGTTGTCCTTAAATGGAACAACTTGGCCCTTCCTTTGTTTATTTATTTTAGAAGTGAACTTGAGCTGTGTCTTGTAACATTTTGCTACGAAACTCCAAGTGCACTGAGCATTTTATAGTTCTGCAGCTCTACATGCTTTCTTAGTTCCAGCGCAGGCTGATTCAATAAATGACTTTTATTCACTCCCAAGATTCACACTTAGCTATTCAATAAGGGCTTTAATGAAATGTTTTCATTGTAACAAATAAAAAAAAATAATGTAATGGGCATTGAGATATAAAATCCCATTTTCCATAATAAGGTCATTCAAATAAATCTAGCATGAAAGAAAGCAACTACTCTGTGAAGTCCCAGCAGGAACTTAAGTGGAGAGTTTGAATTTACAGAACTGGTCTACGTTTCTGACTGAAGTGCAACCTCTTCCCTCGCCTCACCCAAGCAGAGAATGTTTTGAGCAGGTTACTGCAGTGCCTACAGATTTGCCAGATGCTATTTCTGGGTCTGGGTACGGCAGGAGTTTCAGCTATTGATGTGTCATCTGTACACGTGTGTTAATTGATGGACTGAGCAATTTAAGAAGTTGCAAATGTAACCCTCTACAACGAATTCTGAATGTCTTTGAAATACTAGCTCAGCCGTGACACAGTTTCTCAGTGGTAACCAGCCCTCCCTGCCCTTTTCTAACCCTACAACACCCTCTCCTTCAGAGCAGAAACTTATAGGCTTATAAAAATGTGTGATAAAGTCTTGTGGCAACGCTTACTTGTTTAAGGACAGCATGTTTGCGTGTATTCTTAGCAACTCAGTGGTACACACTTCACTAGTATTGTAGTGGTACACACTTCATTGGTACTGTTTTAAAAAGTCTTTGATGCAGACAGACATTGAAAAGACTGCACCAGGAAATCTTTCATAGCATTCTGTTCTCTCACTATCAGAATATGAACACAAGGAAGTTTGCACAGGACTCAGGCTTGACACCCCACATTCTGACAAGTATGACAAGAATAATTCTGTCCTGGCTTGAGGGGAGAGGGTGCACAAATAATGCTCCTATGTCTACCCCAGCTGTGATTTATTTACTATGTTTCTGGGTCCAGGTTAACACTTCACGCAGCATGCAAGCAATGGGCCCTTGTGTGAAAAGATTTTCTGTACTCTCCTTATGCCTGATCAGTGTTTAACCAGCATCTGTCACTTCATCTTTGTTAGTGTCTTAGGTATGCCCTTGGTTAAAACTTCCCTGAACAGAAATCAGTGCAAGTCATACCTTTCCAAGAACTGGATTAATTTATTGAGTGGACCTAACACTTTCTTCCCATTGTATCCTGAGCGTTTTAGGCTGTCATTCCAAAATAGTGCAGTGAATCCTGCAGGGATAGCAAGCTTATTTCTGCACAGCCTAACTCCCTCCTGAATCTAGATTTTAACTGTAAAACTTAACACTAGAGCTCTGTGAATAGATGCCTAGAATATTGCTTTAGGGTACAGTGTTATACCATGCTGATATGACTTTAATGTGCTTATAGTGGGTAATGATCACAAGCTATATGTCAAAAACATCTTTACTAATGAATCCAAAGCGAGTCTGGCATGTGCTGCTGTCCAGCTACTTCATTTTTCAGAAGTGAAGGAGAGATCAAATATCTTGTCACATCATAACCCTCTAGTCCTTGTCCTGACTGGCTACACATTTGTACCAGTAGGACTCAACAACTCAGGGAAAAGTGAGAGAAATAGATAAAACAGTATTCCCGGTCCATCTCTTCTGTGTTGCACTGGCGCTGTAGTGCCTGTCTTTTTCTGGTGAAAGTACCTGCCCTTGTTCCAGACTGTTGTCCCAACTGACTGACACCCTCACCCTTCCCAGGTCATGAGATCAGCTCATCATAAACACTGGAAAACTACATTTCAGTTCCTGCTTTGGGAGTAGTCTATGTATGGGGAGACATGCTAGAGTACCAAACTACATGGTTAAACGGGATGATACAAGAAGATCTCTGGATGCAAAGAGGGGAAATAAAACTGGAGAAGGACAAAATGACACAGAGGAGGAACCTATAGAGGGGAGCCGGATGTTGCAGTCATTGCATCACCAGAGTCATGTCTTGAATGTCCATAAACCGTAGGTTATGGTGCTATGATTGTATCCTGAGAGTAGACAGATCTGTGTTGAAATGGAGAGCAGTGTTACTCCACCCACACATGCAGGAGGAGAGGTCACACTCAAGTGCAGGGATCATTCACTTACTGTGCTAAAAATCTTAGCGTTTTATTAAATGCTGCTGAGATAGATGTTTGCTTAAGACAAGTTTCCTCTCTTTTTTTTTCCCTCCATTTTATTAATATATTGATTCTCTATTTGAGGAGACTTGCCAAAAGATTAGTCAGCATAGTCCATATTTCTCATATATCCGGGATGATGTTGGCAAGGCAAATGGAGAGAAATTGATACACACAAGTTTTCTAAAGAGGTCAGCTGGAAAAGGGCTGCATTGGTCAGGAAGATATGTTATACTCACCTCACCTCCCTTTTCAGAGAAAAACAACTTCTTAGAAAACAAGAGCCATTGCTCAGGCATGTGAAACATTTCTTAATGTTAAAGTGTTTTTTCCTTATGCATAATGAATACAATTAATTTCTTCTTTTTCCAGTGAAACATAACCATCTTCCAATATTCTAGCAGGAAGTCTTATTGACAAGTTCCCTGAAGTTCTCTAATGACTTTTTTTACAGATTTTTTTATTTGCAGCAACAGAAATCCAGCACATTTAACCACTCTGGCTTTCACTCAGATAGGCCTTTGCCAGCATCATTCTTAGTGCATAGTGTGTGCCAGTTCTCCTCTACCTCCCTGGCTGATATACTTGCTTACCTGCATAGGCTTAACACCTGCAAAATATAATACCTCTGCCTTCTGTCCCTTCTTTATTGACCCTAGTAAATAACAATGTCTCAGCACCCATGAGCTCACCTAGGGATCTAGTTTTTTATGGTGCATTTCTCTGTAGCAGTAAAGTTTGCATTGACATTTCTTCTCCATATGTCCAGGTGGGTTGTTTTGTTTTGGTTTGGCTTTTTTGTTTGTCTGTTTGTTTTGCAACTAAGAACAAAATACACAGAATTGGCCATGCTGTCAACAGTGTGGTCTCCTCATCTCCACCAGTTTATCCTCTTTTCACTACCTTCCAGCAAAAGTTACAGTCTGATTACTCCTTCTCCTCTCAGAGTGTTTTAATTGATTGCCAGGTACCTTGTGCATGGTTTCTTCAAGACTGGTTATTCCCTGGAATAGCTGAGCATATTGCTAGCACTCACGCCCTCTCTTTGAGTCATCTCTGGTTTCCAGCTGTTGTGATTGTTCTAGATTGAGAGGGCTTTAAACTAGGTTCAAAGGGGGAAGGGGATAAAACCAGGCTCACTAGAGATGAGCCTAGGGGTGGCATGCCGATGCCAGGGGCGAAATCGATAGCCCAGCTCAAGTGCATCTACACCAATGCACACAGCATGGGAGGAAAACAGGAGGAGCTGGAAGCCATTGTGCAGTGGGAGAGATACGACTTAGTCGCCATCACAGAAACATGGTGGGGTGACTCTCATGATTGGAGTGCTGCAATGGATGGCTATAAACTCTTCAGAAGGGACAGGCAAGGAAGGAGAGGCGGTGGGGTGGCCCTGTATGTTAGGGAGTGTTTCGATTGTATAGAGCTCAACAATTGTGATGATGATACGGTTGAGTGTTTATGGGTAAGGATGAGGGGGAAGGCCAACGAGGCAGATATCCTGCTGGGGGTCTGTTATAGACCACCCAACCAGGATGAAGGGGCAGATGAAGCGTTCTACAAGCGGCTGGCAGAAGTCTCTCAATCGCTAGCCCTTGTTCTCGTGGGGGACTTCAACTTCCCGGATGTCTGCTGGAAATACAACACGGCAGAGAGGAAGCAGTCTAGGAGGTTCCTGGAGTGTGTGGAAGACAACTTCCTGACACAGCTGGTAAGTGAGCCTACCAGGGGAGGTGCCTCGCTCGACCTGCTGTTTACAAACAGAGAAGGACTGGTGGGAGGTGTGGTGGTCGGAGGCCGTCTTGGGCTTAGCGACCATGAAATGGTAGAATTCTCGCTTCTTGGTGCAGTAAGGAGGGGGGGCAGCGAAACCGCAACCATGGACTTCCGGAGGGCGGACTTTGGCCTGTTCAGGACGCTGGTTGAGAGAGTCCCTTGGGAGACAGTCCTGAAGGGCAAAGGGGTCCAGGAAGGCTGGATGTTCTTCAAGAAGGAAGTCTTAAAGGCGCAGGAGCAGGCTGTCCCTGTACGCTGTAAGAAGAATGGGCGGGGAAGACGACCGGCCTGGCTGAACGGGGAGCTCTTGCTGGGACTCAGGAAAAAAAGGAGAGTTTACTGCTTGTGGAAGAAGGGGCAGGCAACTCAAGAAGAGTACAGGGATCTCGTTAGGTCATGCAGAGAAGAAATGAGAAAGGCAAAAGCCCAGCTAGAACGCAATCTGGCCGCTGTCGTTAAAGACAACAAAAAATGTTTTTACAAATATATTAATGACAAAAAGAGAGCCAGGGAGAATCTCCATCCTTTATTGGATGCGGGGGGGAACATTGTCACCGAGGATGAGGAAAAGGCTGAGGTACTCAATGCCTTCTTTGCCTCAGTCTTTAACAGGCAGACCAGTTATCCTCAGGGTACTCGGCCCCCTGAGCTGGAAGACGGGGACGGCGAGCAGGATGAACCCCCCATAATCCAAGAGGAAGCAGTCAATGACCTGCTACGCCACCTGGACGCTCACAAGTCTATGGGGCCGGATGGGATCCACCCGAGAGTGCTGAGGGAGCTGGCAGAGGTGCTTGCCAAGCCACTCTCCATCATTTATCAGCAGTCCTGGTTAACGGGGGAGGTCCCAGATGACTGGAGGCTTGTCAATGTGACGCCCATCTACAAGAAGGGCCGGAAGGAGGATCCGGGGAACTACAGGCCTGTCAGCCTGACCTTAGTGCTGGGGAAGATTATGGAGCGGTTCATCTTGAGGATGCTCACAAGGCATGAGTGGGACAACCAGGGGATCAGGCCCAGCCAGCACGGGTTCATGAGAGGCAGGTCCTGCTTGACCAACCTGATCTGCTTCTATGACCAGGTGACCCGCCTAGTGGACGAGGGAAAGGCTGTGGAGGTGGTCTACCTGGACTTCAGTAAGGCCTTTGACACCGTCTCCCACAGCATTCTCCTCGAGAAGCTGGCGGCTCACGGCTTAGACAGGTGTACTCTGCGCTGGGTCAAAAACTGGCTGGACGGCCGGGCCCAGAGAGTTGTGGTGAATGGAGTTACATCCAGTTGGCACCCGGTCACAAGCGGTGTTCCCCAGGGCTCGGTTTTGGGGCCAGTCTTGTTCAATATCTTTATTGATGATCTGGATGAGGGGATCGAGTGCACCCTCAGTAAGTTTGCAGACGACACCAAGTTGGGCAGGAGTGTTGATCTGCTGGAGGGTAGGAAGGCTCTGCAGAGGGACCTGGACAGGCTGGATCGATGGGCCGAGGCCAACTGTATGAGGTTCAACAAGGCCAAGTGCCGGGTCCTGCACTTCAGCCACAACAACCCCATGCAGCGCTACAGGCGTGGGGAAGAGTGGCTGGAAAGCTGCCTGGCGGAAAAGGACCTGGGGGTGCTGGTCAACAGCCGGCTGAACGTGAGCCGGCAGTGTGCCCAGGTGGCCAAGAAGGCCAATGGCATCCTGGCCTGTATCAGAAATCGTGTGGCCAGCAGGAGTAGGGAAGTGTTTGTGCCCCTGTACTCGGCACTGGTGAGGCCGCACCTCGAATACTGTCTTCAGTTTTGGGCCCCTCACTACAAGAAGGACATTGAGGTGCTGGAGCGTGTCTAGAGAAGGGCAGCGAGGCTTGTGAGGGAACTGGGGTTGTTTAGCCTGGAGAAAAGGAGGCTGAGGGGAGACCTTATCGCTCTCTACAACTCCCTGAAAGGAGGTTGTAGCGAGGTGGGTGTCGGTCTCTTCTCCCAAGTAACAAGCGACAGGACGAGAGGAAATGGCCTCAAGTTGCGCCAGGGGAGGTTTAGATTGGATGTAAGGAAAAATTTCTTTCCTGAAAGAGTGGTTAAACATTGGAACAGGCTGCCCAGGGAAGTGGTGGAGTCCCCATCCCTGGAGGTATTTAAAAGACGAGTAGATGAGACGCTTAGGGACACGGTTTAGTGGGCATGGTGGTGTTGGGTTGACGGTTGGACTCGATGATCTTAGAGGTCTTTTCCAACCTCAATGATTCTATGATTCTATGATTCTATGATTCTAGATTGTGATAATGTTTGGCATTGCTTTTCACTAAGCAAAACATGCTCGCAAATCTTCTTATGGGTTCCCTGTAGCTTGTACTATGTGTAAAAAGCCCAGAAGAGACTACTTCTGTAGCCCTGAAAGGATTTGAAAACAGAGTAGAAGGCAAGTCAAAAGGGTATGGTCTGAGAGTAAGGAATCCCAACTTCCACCGACCTAAGGGATTAAAGAGCAGGAGAGGAGGATCTTGGAGTATCTCTGGTTGAAAAGAGGCAGATTACTGCTGGAAACTGTTTTGCACTGGTACCCAAAGCCTTTGCTATGAGTGCTAACAGTCTGCACAGACTGAGGTCCTATTGCAATGGCCTAAACTCCATCTAAACACCCACTGCTTCCTACTGCGGCCTCTTGCTTTGCTTGTGCCTTCTGAATCACTCAAAAGCATTTAGCTCTCTTCACTACCCCAGCATAGAGTCATAAGTGGAATACAGCCAAATATTTGCATGTCATTCTGCCTGCTTTTCAGATTTTAAAATGTCCATCACTTCCTATACCCCTGTACCTATTATTCTGAGATCAATGTGTGACCTCAGATTCTAAGGCCATAAGCAGCTTTTAGATCATCCAGTCTGACCTTGTTTATTATTCAGACTTTATAATTTCATCCCATTCTCCCTGTATGTGAAAGCATAATTCACATTCTTAAGTAATTGCTATGCATAGCATGCGGCGCTGTGTAATTTAATAAATAATAATAAAGTATATCCAAATGGCACCTCAGTATAAAAGAAGGCTGAATTCACCTTGCAATATTATTGGCCAACTGAGAATTTCAGGTATTTGCTGGAAAGTTTAATGCAAGCTTTGAAATTTGGAAAACATGCTTCTTTGTGTAAGAAATCCTCCATTTCTCATCATAAGTTTCTCAGAAACCATTAACATTTTTTATTTAAAGTAATAAGCTCAGAAGAAGGGGATGTAGCCATGAGATAATAGCCTTTGTGAAATCACTAGGTGTGCTGAGGTGAATCCATGGGTACTCAACATAATGACAGGATCATCAGCTAATGCCTACTTTTATAGAGTTTTAATATTCTAATCACTTTTCCAAGAAATAATCTTTATATTTAAAGGTATAAGGACAGTCTTAGAGCCAAAAATGTTAAAATAATATTATGTTACTCTACGAATCTTGTAGACAATTAGTTTTAATAGAACCTAATACACCAGTCTGATTCACTAAGACAGTGAGGTTTTCAGCTAAAAGAATTACAGAGGCTATGCCTGCTCATTATATTTCAGCTCTAAGCCAATTCTGCTTCTCTTCCTCAGTCCTCAGGCTCCTTTGCTTGATGTCTTGATTAAGGCGGCAAGGGAGCCCAATGGTCCCTTGTGGCTGGGGGTATGATTAAGCCCTCCCTATGACTGGGGTTCCAGCATGACTGTGGAAGTCAGGACACATATTTGATTCCAGACTCTCACTCACACTGTGTTCCTGTACAGGGATCCCTATTCCTACCATCTACGAAACAGAGATTAAGCCATGTGTGAGT
The DNA here is from genome assembly GCF_965638725.1 of Aptenodytes patagonicus. Classification (NCBI taxonomy): domain Eukaryota; kingdom Metazoa; phylum Chordata; class Aves; order Sphenisciformes; family Spheniscidae; genus Aptenodytes; species Aptenodytes patagonicus. The sequence goes on along the minus strand of NC_134955.1, from coordinate 57,988,229 downwards.
GCCAGAAGTCTTATTGAAGTGATGATTATGCAGAAGGTTTGAGACCCCCACCAATACAAATATATGTTCAAAGTGCTGTCCTTAGATGGCCTGTGAGGAAAAAGTTGCTACTATTAAAAAAATAATTTCTTCAAGCACTGTTAGTTTCTTTGCTGCCAAGGAGGAGTTAGCAAAATCTCATTGTGAAAAGGGGAAAGTAGAGTTGGAAAATACCAATGCATGCAACCATATACTGCAGCACTTACTGTGTCAGGACAAATACTTCTGCGCTTTGCCAGCCATTTATTTCTTGCAGGTGGTAGTTCACTGTTTCTGACAACTAGTGCAGTTCAAATTACAAAGAAAGTGGTTTTATTTCCTTGCATGCCTTCTTGGTGTAATGTGCCATTCAGCATTCACTTCTCCCAGGACAGTCCAAGAAATATGAGATATACAACTCACTCTGACTATCGGCAGGTAAAATATCTAACCTGATTTAGAGATAGGCACCTCCAGAGAATATGGCATCTCTGCCGTTGTTATGTCTCTAACACAAGTAGGATAAATAGCCATTTGAAGAAGCCTAACAGGACTAAATTAGATCAGCTGCCTAACTTTTGATGGGTATAATTAGGTGAGGAGAATATTTTAATTTACCTTGAGGTGATAGTACCTCAAAAATGCTTTCTCATCCAGACCTACAGGCAAGTCTGCAAACACATAGGTACATGCTACATCTGGTTTAAAAGAGCTGTCAGAGATTGTCCTCAGATATGAACCAGTTTGTCCAAATAGGCCTCTGGAAAGGAGCTCAACACTAAACTCATAAAATTACTAGTCAGGCTACAACAATTTATCAAGTATCAAATAAATAGAATTGATAAAAAGAAAAAGATATTTCAGGATGAACAGGCAAACTTATCCTCTCATCATTTTGCAGATCACAAGGTCATATAAATTTTCAAACAAGAAAGTTCATTGCATCTGGGATAAGGCTGTGTATGACAGCACAAGAAAACATGACCAAATAAGAGGAGTTTATTAACTGTATTCTATAACAAAGCTACAAAGTCATTTTACTCGTGCTTTCAGATATGATTAAATAGTAGCCATGGGGTTATTTTCTGATTATTTCTGACTGAAAATTCAAACATTTTCAGTATTATAATGAGGATTTTACTACATTGCTTGTGATGCTACTGAGATCCAAGTATCCCTATATTAAAGTAAGCAAGAAACATAATGTTACTCAAGTTACATTTTCCACTTGAACTGGCAATGAGATTGTGCATTCCTAAGTCACAAATATAAAATCTTTGGAAACTAAAAGCAACCAACAGTACATACTGGGATGTCAATGATCCATAAAGACTATATATAGATTTATATAGCGGATAAATACTATGCTGTCATTAGATGGCAAGTAAGAGTTTAATATTTGAATCTTATGTCAGATTTCTGCAGAACATTACTCTCCAACAGAGAGGATAAAAACCTCTTCAGAGGACAGCAAATCAAGAGACAGCGTTCTCAACAACCAGGCAGCCAAGTCAACCACACACTTCAATGTTAACCTCACAGGGGATCCAGTGAGAAGTTTGCGATGTAAAGGGACCAAGGAAATTATCTTGATCCATTCTGGCAGTTCCTGGTAAACCTAAGAGAGAGCAATACCACCAGTTCATGCTGTAGCTGGCATTGCAAGTTCATACTAGGTGCTTAGGAAAAGTCATCTCAATCACTTCAGTATTTTTGCCCTGTATTCAGCTTCAGTTCATGGTGGCTTCCTATTATAGAATTAGTGACTGTCTTAAACAATGAATTCTTCTTTGGGTTTGTTTGTTTTTTTTCCTTTTCTGGCAATTTGCTGTGGGATTTCCCATTGTCCCTTATGGCTAAATTAGGGAGATATGCAGAGACTATTTCTGTTTTCCATAACCCAAGAGGGGTTAAGAAAGCTCATCACTGTAAAGGGCCAGCCACTTAATCTATTTTCCTTCTATGAATCTAAGTCCAAATCAGACTAATTTTTCCTTTAAGTTTTTTGTCCTTCCTGTAACCTGAATCACTCTTGCTGCCATGCACAGAAGATCCAAAAGTCCCTTTCATCAGGACTTTGTCTCCTTTAGACATCAAGAGTTCTTTCTTTACAATATGATGACCAAAATTGTATTACTGAACTCTCTTCCAGCTGTCAAACAATATGCCTGAACAAGCTTTGCTTCCAGTGTACACATCCTAGTATTCGCCTATTTCTATTCCATTTTCACTACCCGCATAGTGATCAAAAAGGTGATATCATGGGCTTTAAATTTACCGGTGGCTAAATTTTGTAAGCATCCTTGTCTCTGTTGTCAAACCTATGTGTCTCCTAACAGCTGAAGTTCACATCTCTCAGGAAAGGTTCAGTTTTTGACTATTACATAATGCCTTTGCTATGTTTTATTTTGAGCTGCAGTCTCTGGGCTGGTTTCCATAGAAGATGTAAGACTGGCGGAAGGCCTGCCTCTGTCCTAGGCATGTGTTCCCATCTTCCAGCAGTGGAGTCATGCTCCTTCTTCCTCAAGCTTCAGCGACCTCATGAACCTTTACATAGCTTCAACAGGGAAGCATGCAGAGAGCTTGGACTCAGAGCATTCCTACCAAATTACCCGTGTCTGAAGACTTTGCAAGAATTTTGAAGGGTATGGGTCAGGGAGGGGAGAGCTGATAATTTTGTTGTTCATAAAGGTAAAGCTGGATGTAAGGACACGTACTGTCACTGAGAGGGTCTGAGTGTAAAAGCCTACAATCTGGGTACAGGGCTGCATTCTGGTAGTGAAGAGGGCCAGCTATGCAGGCCTGGAAGCCAAGGACTCTATTCTAGGCCCACTTAAATGCTAGTTTAAAGAATTAAATGGATCCTATCCAACACATATAGTCTTGGCTGGTCTATCACACAGAAATCTATTGATGATATACACAATGCAAAAATTATTCTAGAACTATAATTTGAAGGACCTACACATAAGCCTCTTGCCACCATGTGTTGAAATCTTATCCCTTATCAATGTTACCCACAACTGAAGTTAAGATAATGGCATTATTCATTATGTCATTTCCTGAACCAGTACAAACCACAGCCCAATACCTGGACAAAGGACATGGTAATCAAGAATAGTGGTGTCACCTGGGCCTCACACATAGTCAAAGCTGAAAATCCCACAATCTGAAAGCGGTTAAAAAGGTGGAGGGAGATGAAGAGAAGAAAAGCTTTCATGTTTTATCATTTGCTGCTTTCAAATGCTTTTTTGTAGGAACAAGCTTACAAGGTACTGAATTCCTTTCACTCTGTTGTAAGAAAGATTCTTCACCTTTAAGTGCTGAGTTTATTACTTTAAAGAGTTAAAAACTGAATAAAATGAAAATGTAAATGATTTCCGTTTTGTTTCAAGTTGTTGGGTTTTTTTCTGTGTTGCATAAATTTTAGGGAGATCAAATCATCGTTTGATTCCCATACATTCACACACCATAGTTTTGATTTGTGTTTTTTAAATCTACTCTTAGTGTCATATCAGAAACTATGTATCTGTTGTTTAGATGCAGATTATCTCATTGACTACTCAGCAGTTCTATCAGCTCATGCAGCATCCTCAGTGCAATGATACATGCTTATCAATACCTCAATAAGAACTTCCTGGAAAATTATTTTTCTAGAAAATCTTAGCTTGTCATCACAAAATTAAACCACAATATGTTTTCATCAAGACCTTTTTAAAAAGGTTTTGTTTTCTCAGTTAAAAAAAAATCAAAATCTGAAGCTTTCAAAAAGGTGTCTTTAATTTTAATATCCATGTGTCCTCCGCTGAAAACTAGTTTAATAAAACTAGAAACACTCCACAATATGAAACACTAGACACATCCATTTTTCTCTAGTAATATAGACATTCTTTCTAAAATGCATCCCTCATTTCATGGTGTGACATGGGTTGAGAAGTTTGAGTAGACAGGAGGGGATTATGGCATTTGTTTCTCTCCCCTTACTCATTTCTTCCAAAGATCAGGCTTTTGCTCAGAAGTACACTCTTGAAGATACATAAATAAAGGGCAAATAGCCCCTGAGTGTGTCACTCTTGCATGGTGATGTCAGCACTAGTTGAGAGCTCTCGTCAATCTGTTGAGTCAAGCTGGAGAATGTGAAATTCCTCTTAAGTATGATCCAGCACCCATCCATGCCCTCCGAAATTTTTGTCTTCATTGAGCACTCGAAACAGGGAAAGATAGGCAAATATTTATGTAAATGAAGATTATTAAGGCTCTTTTGCAAGCATACATTGAACAAACTTTATTCCCAGTTATCTTGATATTATCAGAATTTCTTGATTAATTCATTATTTTTAGTATATCCTACCAAGGCAATTCAGCTCTCACATAGCTAATACAGGACTATTCACTTCCAAAACAGAAGAATTTGGCTGCCTATATAAATACTTCCTTTCCATCTCATTATGTTACTGCTTGGTGTTATACAATTATTATATTATAATAATAGTAATTTTCAAAGAAGTTTGCCCTTTTAGTTAGATATTGGTTCAATATCTGAGGACCAGAAGGAGGATCCGGGGAACTACAGGCCTGTCAGCCTGACCTCGGTGCCAGGGAAGGTTATGGAGCAGATCGTCTTGAGTGCCACCACGCAGCACGTACAGGACAACTAGGTGAACAGGCCCAGTCAGCATGGGTTTACAAAAGGCAGGTCCTGCTTGACCAACCTGATCTCCTTCTATGACAAGGTGACCCACTTAGTGGATGAGAGAAAGGCTGTGGATGTTGTCTACCTAGACTTTAGTAAAGACTAGACTTTAAAGCCTGTCGGAAAAGGACCTGGGGGTGCTGGTCGACAGCCGGCTGAACGTGAGCCGGCAGTGTGCCCAGGTGGCCAAGAAGGCCAATGGCATCCTGGCCTGTATCAGAAATCGTGTGGCCAGCAGGAGTAGGGAAGTGATCGTGCCCCTGTACTCGGCACTGGTGAGGCCGCACCTCGAATACTGTGTTCAGTTTTGGGCCCCTCACTACAAGAAGGACGTTGAGGTGCTGGAGCGTGTCCAGAGAAGGGCAACGAGGCTGGTGAGGGGTCTGGAGAACAAGTCTTGTGAGGAGCGGCTGAGGGAACTGGGGTTGTTTAGCCTGGAGAAAAGGAGGCTGAGGGGAGACCTCATCGCTCTCTCCAACTACCTGAAAGGAGGTTGTAGCGAGGTGGGTGTTGGTCTCTTCTCCCAAGTAACAAGCGATAGGATGAGAGGAAATGGCCTCAAGTTGCGCCAGGGGAGGTTTAGATTGGATATTAGGAAAAAGTTCTTCATGGAAAGGATTGTCAAACATTGGAACAGGCTGCCCAGGGAAGTGGTTCAGTCCCCATCCCTGGAAGTATTTAAAAGACGTGTAGACGTGGTGCTTAGGGACATGGTTTAGTGGGCATGGTGGTGTTCAGTTAATGGTTGGACTTGATGATCTTAGAGGTCTTTTCCAACCTAAACAATTCCATGATTCTATGATTTAATTTTAGACCTCTGGCTTTGAAACTATTTTAAAAGTTCTGGAATTTTTCAGAGAATTAGGCCAGGAGGGAGTACTGGGAACGTGGAGTGTGAATTAGTTATACCCAGTTTACTTTCTCCAAATTTCTGAGTCATAAAGAGCAAACAAAGAAAGCTGTCGTCATCATCATAGCCCCATATTGTCCCGGTCACTATATCAAACAAAATAACCAGTGTTATCATTATATCATTATTATTAACTGAGGCAGTATTTGGAATTTTGAGCAGAGAATGGGCAGTATTGTATCATGTGTTGCTGAAATACAAAATAAGATGCTTAAGTGTATAGTTTTTTTTTAAAAAAACATACTTCCCTTATAAGAAGCCAGTGGTTTAGCTTCTTAGTCTATATGTTCTAGTCTGAATCACCTACATGTATCTAATTCAGAAGGTTTCCTGAGAGCGTTTTTTCTTTTTTTGTTTGAATTGGTTTGGGTTTTTTTACAAGGAAGAAATAGATGGGGTTGTGAAGGCTGGAGGCTGCAGTGGCCATGAGATGGTGGACTTCTAGATCCTGAGAGAAGAGAGCAAGGAAAAGTAGGATCACAGCCTTGGACTTCAGGAGAACAGACTTTGGCCTGTTCAGAGACATACTTTGAAGAATCCTATGAGTTGAGGTCCTAGAGAGAAAAGAGCTCAAGGAGAGCTGGTTGATTTTCAAGGATCACCTCCTGCAAGTTTAGGAGTGGTCCATCCTTATATACAGGAGGTGACAGAGAGCTGCATGAACGGGAAGCACCAGAAAAAAAATCATACATAAAAAAGAAGCATACAAGAGGTGGAAGCAGGAACAGGTGACCCAGAATGAAGATATAGAGACACTGTCTCAGTGGGCAGGAAAAGGATTAGGAAAGCCAAATCCCATCTGCAGTTAAATTTAGCAAGGGATGTGAGGGGCAACAAGAAGGGCTTCTACAAGTATATCAGCAGTGAAAGGAAAACCAGGGAAAGTGTGAGTCCACTGCTGAATGGGACAAAGGACCTGGTGATGAAGGCCACAGAAATGGCTAAGGTATTCAGTGCATTCTTCATCAATAAGACCTGCCTTCAGGAATCCCATGGCCCTGAGAACAGTGGGAAAATCTGGAGCAAGGAAGACCTACCCTCAGTGGAGGAGGATCAGGTTAGGCAATGTTTAAACAAACTGGACATACACAAGTCTGGGATTTGATAGTATGCAGCCATGAGTGCTGAGGGAGCTGGCAGATGTCATTGTGAGGCTGCTCTCTATCGTCTTTGAAAGGTCAGGGTGATGAGGAAAGGTTCCTGAGAACTGGAAGAAAATAAATGTCACTCCTATCTTGGAGAAAGGCAAGCAGGAGAAACTGAGGAACTACTGGTCTGTCAGCCTTACATCAGTCTTACAGAGCAAAAAATTCTGGAAGCCATTTCCAGACATATTAAGGAGAAGAAAAACACTTTAAGGACAAGGAGGTGATTAGAAGTCAGCATGCATTTACAAAGGGGTAATCATGCCTGACCAACCTGATAGCCTTCTAAGATTCAATGACTAGCTCGATGGATGTTTATTTTGACTTCCAAGTCTCCCATAATATCCTCATAGACAAACTGATGGTTAGATAAGTGGACAGTGAGGTTGACTGAAAACTGTCTGAAATGTTGGATTTGAAGGGTTGTGATAAGCAGCACAAAGTCCAGCTGGAGGCCAGTCACTAGTGGTGCACCCCAGGGCTCAATACTGGAGCCAGTACTGTTCAGCATCTACTAATGGGTTGCATTAGAAAGAGTGTTGCTATCAGCTTGACAGAGGAGACTTGTGCTCAGCCCAGGTGAGACATCTGGAGTGCTGGGTCCGGTTCTGGGCTCCCTAGTGCAAAAAGGATATGGACATACTGGAGCAAGTTCATTGAAGGGATGCAAAGTTTATTAAGGGTCTGGAGTATCCTTCATATGAAGAAGGGCTGAGAGAGCTAGGACTGTTTAGCCTCAGAAGAAAAGGCTTGGGGGCAATCTTATCAGTGTGTGTAAATACATGATTTAGGGTCGGGAGTAAAGACGGAACCAGATTCTTCTCAGTGGTACCCAGTGAAAGGACAAGAGGCAAGGGGCACAAACTGAAGTATACGAAATTCTGTTTAATCATAAGAAAAAACTTTCTTACTGTGAAGATGGTTGAACACACGAACAGGTTTCCGAGGAAGGCTGGGAAGTCTCCGTCCTTGGAGATACTCAAAACCTGACTGGACACAGCCCTGGGAAACCTGTTCTGGTTGACCCTGCTCAGAACAGGGGTTGGACTAGATGATCTCCAGAGGTCCTTTCCAACCTCAACTGTTGTGTGATTCTGTGATACTCCCTAGGAAGTTTTAGTGCTAGAAAGTCTGATAGGAATTTTAAATGAGAGCAGTGTGAACGTTGCAACATCCCACTTCAGGGGGGAAAAGGGAAAGAAAAATGAAAAAAAAAAAAAGAAAAAGAAAAAAAGACCGCACCATCACTACCCTCTTGGGTGCCTCTCAATTAAAAACTGATATTTGTTTGAAGTAATTCTTTCAGAAATCCCAGTGTGACTGAGGCTGTTATAAAAGCTTTTGTTTACATGCATTAAATTACAACAGTTTTCCAAGAAATCTGTTTTCATTCAGTTATTTACTCTCAAAAACAGGTTTCTTGAGACCGGGGAGGAGGCTGCTTGTGAGCATATGGAATTCTCTGACCATCACAGCTTCCCCTTAGAAGTTCCCATCTATCTATCTTTTGTGAATGCAAATCAATCTGACTCTATAACACTTTCCAAGGCAATAAAAGTTTATAATGCATTTGGAGGCCACTACACAGGAGAAATGAATACTTTCCCACCACACTCCCCCTTCTGTCTCACTCCCCCAAGGAAAATTGAAAAAAACCCCAACACTATACATTTGTACTTGAACTAGAATAGTATTGGTGGTTACATGAGAGTGGAAAAGAGAGAGTCCTGGAGCTGGAGCTAACTCCAGGCATTTAGTGGTCATAAGTATTATACAAGCCTGTAAATTAAAGAGTGTATAACTCATAAACCCAATGTCCCCCTCCTGTTTCTCTCTCTCTCTCTCTTTTTTTTTTTTTTTTTAATTGAAGCCAAATCCCGCTTTCAACCAGCAGAAATTCCCCACCCCCACCGCCCCATTGTTGGGAATCTCTGGAAAGGCCAGATGTTGGTGGCAGTAATTCAGGGGATGGAGGAGTGCCTGCAATATCCACTGCCCTCTGGAGGAGGAGAGCTCGGCTGTGCTGCTGGAACCCGTCCGCCAGTGTGGGCTGTAATGCATTGTATGCTTCTGTTGTGGTTTTGCCTAACAACAAATGGGGATTAAAACTGGAAACTACTTAATGGTGCAAAAAATTAACATAGCCCCTAAAGGCTTGGAAATTTAAATCTCGGTTTGTACTCACTGATATTCTGTGGTGTGTCATGTTAATTCATGTTCTATTTTTATGTCTTATTATGAGAAATGTTGCTTATTATAGAAGGAAAAAATCTGTCAGATATGGTCAATGCCTTCACGTCTAAGATAGTAGCCTTGTTGTAGCTACACAGGCCTAGGATTTAAGAGAAACAAAATTTTTAGGGAGATGTAATTTCTTTCTTTTAGAACAACTGGCATAGGTGGAAAAAGCATATGCTTTTCAGGCACAGTTCTTCAGGTTTTAAATTCAGAGGTACTGAAATGTGTACAGATGAAGTAGGGCATAATTGATGAATATCTCTACTCACGTACTTAATAAACTGGAGAACCAAATTCAAACTTAATCTTTAACTAAAGATTCCCACACTGTAAAAATAGTGGAAAAATAATGAATGATGAGCCAAGTCCTAAGTTGCTGAACTTAGACTATAAAAAGTCATAACTCTTCAGAGTTACAGAAACATTTTCAGGTAAAAGTAAACCATAGTATTTCAGTTTTATAAACATAATTTTAACACCAAAACCAAAAAAATGTTTCCATATTTTAAGTGCAGCTACAAAAAGTTAAATGAGAGACAAAACTGTCTTACCGCAATCGTAAGCCAAAGATTCCAGTGTTGGTACATGAAAACTTAAGAGATAAATTAATTGTAAACAGTAGTAAAAATGATTGGTCCCTTTTTCATTGTGGTAAATGGAAACATAAACAGCCAGCACAAATGGCGGAGAAGAATTTTTTTTTTTAAATCTTTTTTTGTAAAATGAAGAATTTTCATAATTGCTATGAGTTAACATAGTGTTTCTTAAAAAATCAAAGCCCTTGAAAAATGACAGATTAAATAGCCTGACAAACAAGATCTAATAAAAGTCATAAAGTCCTCTATTCCATCCAACTTTTAAGCCATCCATCATGATCCTAATACAAAATATTAATGGGAAGAGAGTTGTTCTGGAAGGGCCTAATATTTAAAACAGACCACTTGTATGAAACTTTCCAAGATTCCGTCTCTCAATAATCCTTCCTTTCCCTCAGAAAAGCAGAATGGAGAGCTGTGAGAGCAGTCGATTGCACATCTCCAGGAGGAAGCCTCCCCAAAGCCTTTTTTAACTGATTGTGCAAATAGATGATCCACAGCCAACTTAGGATCGGACAAGATATACAGCCATCAAGAACTCCCTCCCTCCCCAAAAAACTGCATGGGTTCTCTCTGGCTCCCTCCACAATGCAGAGCTCTACTGAGACCTCATGGACCACTCCTATACACACTGCTCTCCAAAACCTGCCCTGGCCTTTCTGGTTCCTCATCCACCTCGCCCCTACTGGCTTCCCTCAGTCCTCAACACCTCCCTGCATTCACTCCTTGAATATTCTGTGTCATTATCACAAAATTCAATTTTGCTCTTGGGGGAAGCCTTGGGAAAGTGGAAGTGAATGTTGCCTCCACAACTGAAAAGCCTTGAGTGGGTCCTGGCACTACATGAGGAATTGTATTATTCAGTGAGGAATGAGATCTGAAGAGCCCTATTCAGACTATGAATCATTTACTCAAAAGACTACAATAGGCAGAAAATAGTATGAATACAGAAAAAAAAAAACAATGGCAGCTTCAATCCTGCAAACACTTATGCGTGTACTTAATGTAATGTGGATGAATATTGATTTCAATGGGAGTGCTTATATGCATAAAGCAAGGCATATGCATGCTTATAGGATCAAGGCCAAGATTGTTAAGTACTGCAAGCTGAGCTTTAATGACTGATAAAGCAACTTAGAAATACACAAAAATATGTCAAAGAAATATTCAGGATGCCTGGCTGGTTTCAGTGCTTATAAAACGGTACCTCTGCTCTCAGTCTGAAATAAGAAAAATAATTTGTTAGTAAATTAATGACAATTACTTAAAATTAGAATGTAATATAATGTATGAGCAAAAGGAACACACATATGTGGCTGAATAATTCTACCTCCTGCTAGAATGCATCCATTTCTGTTAATATGGCAGCTATTGAAAAACACACAAAAACATAACAGTTTATGTCAAGAAGGTGAATGATCCTCCCATTTGCAACCGCCAGGGAAAATCAAAGATGGAATGGAATTGCTCACAACAGAATTCATCCTGCAAGTATACAGACTGGGAATAGGGAAGCCAATGGGTGCTCATTGCAGGCTCCACTGTACAACTTAAACAAGCTCAGTTTTAATGTAGGTGAACATACTGGCCACACAAATTGTCTCATGCTCTGTGTCGTAGTACAATTTGAAACACTGATTTAACATTTTACAAAAATTAATTTTTTCTTCAGCCTTCTATGAAAAAGAATGGAGGTGAAATGCCTTGTGGAAATCCACACTCTGGTTTCCTTTTAAATGCTCTCACGGAGACTGTTTAATTGCATAACCAAAATGACAGTGGGGGACAGTGACTGGTAACTTAATGCTGAAGACTTTGAAAACCTTAGTCTTAATTCCCCATTCAGTAACAACACAACTAACTCAGCAGTGATTAACATGGAAAACAGACCCTCAGCTCAGCCTGAACGCCTAACTAATACTGTTTTCAATTATGGTGACCGCTCTGGTCTTTAACAATCCTGAGTGAGAACACAATGTTTGTGAGCAGTGCTGGATTGACAGCGGAGAATACTCCAACTTTCCAGACCCTACAAGCCACACACCTAAATCTTTTTTTAGAAGTATACTGCATATTTTAGAAAGCCAAGCTGAGGGGAACTCTAGGAGTAGCTCACAGGAAGGAGATGACAACAGTCTCCCAGGCAATGAGGCTTGGCTGAGCACCATCTCCAGCCCTGAAGTTAGGTGGTGTAGCCCCACCAGATGCATGGTGCCCACACTGAACAGTTCAGAGCTGTCATGGAGGAATCTTCTCTGAATGTGAGATGATGGATAAGTGTCCATTCAGACCTGGTCATCTCTACTAACATTACCATCTCATGACTACCAGTATCTGGTGAAAATGGAGTTTTGTAGGAAACTTCAACTTCAGAAATCCCTCAGAGAGTTGTATGAGCCAGGATTCCTGCACTCTTTCCACTTTGCTCCAGGATGACCAAAATAACAATAACCAAATATAGCAACAAATTGCTAGCTTTCCACCTACAGTGCCTCAGCATCGTTGGCCAAGGAGGTACTTGCACAGCCTGCTCATCCCTGCCTATCTAGGAGACTATTGTAGGGGCATGCACTCAATGCATTATTTTTGGCTCAAGGTAAGTTCTACTCTGGTCTCTAAAGACCTTGAGAGCTGGTTGCACTCTGCCTTACCTTTTTTCCCCCCTCTCCCTGCCGTGTGCCTTCTTGAGGACATTTCCAGTTTTCCTTATTTAATTAACAGGAATACAACTCTGTGACTACTATTTACCAGTCTGCAATGCACTGAGTATAAGTATAAAAAAGAGTATAAAGAACACATTTAAAGGCAGAAAAGATCATGCTTTTTTTAGTATGTAAAGTGGCTATTTTAATAAGACTTTGTTTATACTGCCCAGTGCAGAATTGTGGTGCTTTTCTTCTGAAATTACACTTTAACATAGTGTTCTTTGCCCCAGCCCTACAATTTTCATCATGTCTATATTCTTCAAGAAAGAGAAAAACAATATAGGAACAGCCCAGTGAAATCAAACTGTTACCCCAGAGAAAACAGAAAAAAAAAACCAACAACCAAACCTGTGAACTTTGAGGATGGGGCTTCAAAATTGTTATGTGCACTTTAAAACCAGATCTTTAGCTGATGAAAATCAGCATGTCTCCTCTGAAGCAAATGAAATGATGCCAAAACACGCCAGGCGAGTATTTGACACTCAGTTGTGCAGAGCAATTCCCTGGTCTGTGGCTGCTTTATGAACAGTTGAACTGGCAGTTTGCTCAGGCAGGTTTTCGACTTGTCCGTGGAACGGCAAGAATTTTCTCACCTCTCGTCAGCATGGATCTACAGCCAACATCTTTAAAAATACATCCCAATCTCATTCAGCTCAAAGTTGTATATTAAAATAAGGCAAGCCCTGAGATGAATTAGAGGCGAAGGGCCTCATTGCACACTTGAACTCTGTGTGAGGCTTTCGTTGACATCAGTGTGAGCTGTGTCTGCAAATCAGTGGCCCCCCTTTGTTATAGAGTAACAAATCTTTAACACACAGCCTGCTTCTGACAGAGCCAAAGTCTTCCTTTGAACAAGCACATTCTTCCCTCAGATTCACGCAAAGACATCAACCAGTGTTGCCAGATGACACACTCAGAAAATCAGGATGCTGTCTTGGAGCAGTAGGGCAGAGACTGACTGACAAGGACTGTGCAAATCCGGAAAAATCAAGACTTTTACTACTTATGGGAGATATCAGGAAAAATACCTCCAAAATAAGAGCATCCTAATTTTAATTGTGGTAACTAAATCCTAACACTCACTAACTGATAACAACACCAGTGACAGCAGAAATGTGTCTGAGGTGTAGGCAAAGAGTAATGCAGGGTCACAATTCAAATTTCTCAACACGTACAGTTAAGGCCATATTTTGCAGGAACTCATTTAAGCACTTATAAAAGGATAAGTTTTTTCAAGCATGCTAAGCATCCAAAAACTTCTGTTCTGACTTTGTCTGTAACCAGATTTTCCGAAGGTCTCTATTTCCCAATGCTGAGAACTTTTGCAGACCTGAGTCTCAATCTGAACATTTCTGAAATGTTGACCGGATAATGTAACTTACTCAGTCTAGAAAGGTACGTAGCTTTGCTTTAGAGTCCAGTAAGTAAACCCCAGTCACGGAGCACACATCGCTTACACATAAAGGAAATGCGTTTTGTTCTCTGAACTTCTAACCATGAAATGGTTAAAAATATTGAAGGGCCAGAATTATCAGCACTGAGAGAGAGAGTGAGAGAGAATGGAAGGAGGAGTGTGGTACTGCACTTTGCAAGCTCAGCAGTTCTTTAGATGTGGTCTGGCATCCAGTTCATGAAGTCAAGCAAATCTGTTCATTTCAGTCGTATATACAGACACATATGCACCAGCAGAGATATATACATAGTTTTAAAACTCGCTGATCAGTAAAATAAAGCAGTATCATGTACATCTTTAGGAGGTCAGCAGAAACAAACAAATTAAGTTTAAAAAAAAATCATTGCTTTGTAGTATTTCAACACAAAAACACTAACTGAAAGTTTCAGGTATGAGACAGCTACAGTAGGTTTTCCCTAAAAGGACACTGCTGATGATATAATTTGAACTTTCTGCTTCACTTTGAGTTTCTCAAGATTATATTTTTTTACTGGAGCTGATAGGAACATGTTAACAGAAAATACTTTCATCCAAAAACCACTGTTTTGTCAGAGCAAAATAATTTCATTGAAACAGGGTAATTTGAAAATTTTTTTGGCTAGAAACTTTTTGAGGTCTCTCTTGTTAATTCTGATTAGGGAGAGAAAAAAAGAAAAGCAGATGGAGGGGAAGAAAACCAGAGGAAGAGAGAAGGATACATGTGCGCATTCATGTAGGAAAAAGAATTTTGGCACACTTCTGGGCAAATGGATGAGAGAGGAAGAGGCAAATTCGAGAATGTTGAAATACAGGCATAAAATTGGATTTTTCTCCCTAGGTCTGCTCCAGTTTTTTCTTATTGGAGTGCAGGATTTCTGGTTCTTCTGTGTTCTTTCTTTTAAATTTTCCATGGAATGTGGGATTTCTTGCACTGTGCCAGACTCAGCAATGCCCATGCAACCAGACGTAACACAAATGTTAGATTGACCGTAACAGCTATCTAGAACAAGTTGCAGCAGGGACAGTATTTTTTTATCACTGTGTGGCAGGAAAAAAGATTGTTCGAGTCTTAGGATTGGGTAATAGGATTTGAGGTGATGATAGGGATGCTTTCTCTAAGCAACATGAAGATATCCCAACTCAACAGTGGGGGATTTAGTGATAGACTGAGGTGAACAGGTAAATCTCTGCAGGTTGAGGAAAACGTGTGGCTTATCAGTGTAGACCATAGATCTCATTCCCTTTGTCTTTCGTCAAATAAATAATGAAAGTGGTATTTTTTAATGCAAAAGAAAACAAGATGTTTGGTAGATGCTTCTCCAGACTGGAGCTCTTATGAAAGATTTAGACAGAGTGAAAACGTGTGTAACTTTCTCAGCCTGCATGAAGCAGCATCTGATTTTTCACACTATGTCATGCCAACTTAGAGTAATAAGAACCTATTGTTTCTACAGAAAATGGAAAAATGAATCTAACAATAAAATAAACACATCTTTGGCTGAGAATGCCCACTGCTATGTTTTGGGTCATTCACATGAGCAAATGTAAAAGGTGTTTCACAGCCCTTCTGTAGTCTGTTTTTTCCACCTCCTTGAAGCAGAGCAGTTATGTTGTGCTACATAAAGTAAATGTGGAAACTCAAAGCTGCTGCACTTTAGCATAGATAGGCCCACGGGAAGCCTATTCAATAAGTTTCATCCTGCTTAGAGCAGGCTAGCAACTATGATGATCCATAGCCATTCTTCCTATCTATTCCTCTTTCCATCTGATGTCAGTTATTTGTCCTCTTTACAGCTCAGTTTCGATGAGCATCATATGGAGAATGTCCCAGTCTTACAGTAAGGATTCAATTCCTAACATTGAAAAAGAACAGGGGAACATTCAGCAAAAATGATAGGTTGTGAACATAGCACACATTCTTTGCCAGAGGAGCTCATTACTACAAGGTCACTGCAGCCCAGGGGCTGGACAAGATTTAAAAAAGGCTGGACATTTTCAGGGTGAACAAATACACCAAGAGATATTATTCCACGTGTGTGTGCATATGTATTTTAAATACATACCTGCATACATATATATGTATATATATACATAAAGGAAATACATGAAAAGCAAGGCATGATTTAGAATTGAAACCAATCTGTATTGACACTAAGGAAGGCACTTTATTGGGATTGATTATTCCTCAGCTGCCCTGTTACGCTTTGTCCTCTAAAGCAGCCTGCACTGGCTGTTGAAAAGGATCATTTCACATGCCTGACCCTGTATGCCATTTCCTAAAAGCTCTCAGCAAAAGGAAAGTTCTCAGACTTCAGTGCAAGAACCCAAGGTCTGGGAGATACCCCTACCATGCTGCAGTCCCTCTGCTTTAGCTACCATTCCTTCTAAAAGGGAAGAACCTCAGACCTGCAGCTTAACGATAGTCAAAACCAATCATAGAGACTTCTTGGCCAGGCCAGATCATGTCTGGTTTGTCAGAGCCCTGAATCCTTCATGGTGTTATAACGCACACCGATGATGTTGACAGTGATATCATAGCCTTAGAGATCAGTTTAGGAAGCTTGTTAAACCATGCCGTTCTTTATAGCTCATGCTTCACAACTCCACTGCACAGGCAATAGGGTGAACGTAGCTCAGGGCCATGCTGCCGTAGCGCAGCTGAAGCTCAGGCTCTCTGTAGACCCTCCTCGCTTGCAGCCTGTCACTCTGGGACTGTTGATGCTAAGACTCTACAGATTTCTCTCTGTCTAATATAGAGTGCCCTGATGTTACCACCTGGGCAGGTGGGGTAGAGATAGGTGGACAGTGCAGGGGGAGGGAAGGGCATGGTTGGACCAATGCAAGGCAATAACAAAAACCATCCAAGGCATTCCCCAGAGATCACCCATCACCTGTACTTCAGTCTAAGCTCATGTCCAAACTTGAGATCACATTCAAAATACACTTGATCTTAATCCTAAAACCTTTACTTGTTGTAACTAATGGAAATTTTAAATTTAGTATCTTGCGTCTAATTTTTCTATTTGATGAATTACCCTCTTTATTACCAGATTGAGGTCCCCCATAAACTAGCTGCAAATTATCTATTGATACTTTCTTTTTCTTCTATTTCTTTTCCCCTGCAATGCAATTCTCTGCTGTACAGCAATTGTATTTGCCTGGGACTATGGAAAGAGTTAGGTAAATCAATTTTAAGCAAACCATATATTGTATGCTTATATAGTTTCATTTCTAATAAATAACCTGGAATAGCTAGTCAACTTTACATGCAATCTTAATTTGAGTTTCATATGCATAACGGAAGCAAGGAAAAATGGGACAGACTCGAGAAGGGAAGAAAGATTATATGGCTACAAGCACAGTGCGATGTAAACTCATTTACAAGGGCATCTGCATCTGTATGTCCAGTCAAGTGGCACAGTGAATTGCGAGGGGATTATTGATTTCAAAATGACTTAACTGCAGTCATGCAGTACTGAGAATACCTTATTGCTTCCCTTAGCTTCATGTACCAATTTGATCATATTTTGTGTATGTCTCAGCAGTCACACATGTAAGTCCTGAAAATAAGGTGATTAAAAGGGCAACAACCACAAAAAAAAAACAAAATTAAAAAAAAAAAAAAAGAAAAAAAATTAAGGAAAGCAGTCTCTCACCACATAAGAGATCAGGTTTGCTCTTTATTTGCAAAAGCCACAAATAGCATACTTATCTTTTTGAATACCTCTCTTGAAACAATTAAAATGCAACTTCTTACAGCAATGCTGAGCACCAGCCCTCTGAAAATTGGGTCCCATCAAAACTGGAGCCACCAAAACAAATTCAGATCACTTTTAAGGTTTGAATTTTTTAACTTCCACAGTCAGCATGAGTACAACTTTCTAAATGCGTGCTTAATATGGACCTAAGAGAACTTTGAAATGGCCCATTGCAAGCCTTTAAAAAATCCATGTGCACACAGGCTTACTAACTTTTTAAAACTATATTTCAAGAGAAAGAGCAAGACATAAGCATCATCTCCCTTAACATATGGATTAAAATTTTTACACTGAAAGTAATTAAAATACCATGACAAATTAAGAGCTGATAAAAGGCCACAGCTAAAGATTTATGATCTTTTTTTTTAAGCATCTTTAAGCTTTACCAAATGTACAGTGCTCCATGTACTTCATCTCTAACATCTGAATCCAGTTAGCAATGATTTTCAACTAACAGGGTGTTCCTTTGCATCAAAATGTGTAGCAAGATCTCTGTGTTACGCATGTCATCTTATGACAGTCAGTTAGCTCTCTTGCTGAAGTGCATTAGGAAACTGTTTTAAAGAGCTTGCACCTTTTGTCAGAGTGGTTAAAAAAACCCCAACATTGTTTAACAGCCCTGTATGTCTTACCGTTATACTCTCCACCTTTTGCAAAGGTCAGGGAAGTGTCATTTTGTGACTGTACTAATTTATTCAGAAAGCACAGCTTAACTCTTCCTGTGACTTGTTAAAATCATGACAACACCATATCGGGTCGGGGGGGCAGGATTCAAAAGTGTAGACAACACACGTTTAGTGAGTAGCTTTTTACTTGTGTCTTACATCAATCACTCCTGACATTTCGCAGGAGAAATCCTATCTGGACCCTAAAAATCTATTTCCTTTTCTCATGACAGCTGTGATTAAGGCAGGGCAGCTTGTATCATGCCGTTCTCTAATGATGAAGGCAGCCCTTCATGTCAACTTTCTCCTTAAAATTGCAGTTATCAGAAATATTCCAATGTGAATTATTTCCCCTTTTATTTGTTCCGTGCAGATTTCCAATAAAATTCAGCTTTATTTGGGTGGTTTACAGAACTATTCCTAGAGGTCCACTGCAGACAGTAAGAAATCAAACCTTCTGGTTTCCAAAAGGTAAAGCTGGTTGCTTCTCAGCATGGCACCTGGTATTTCTGAGGAATAGAAAAGGAATCATAGTGCCAACTTGTCATCTGGAGCCACCCTCGCATTGCTTTGTATAACTTGAATGGGACGTGAGAGTAGTTCAGTGCCTTGTGTTATATTAGTGTTCTGCTCAGGGCAGTGTAGACTCAAATCTCATTAAATATGGTTGTTTGAAATGACTTAGACATTGAATGGCATTGGGTCTGTATTATCAGCACTTACAGAAGGTCCAGAGGCTCATTGTCTGGGTTGTATCAATGCACAGTTTCACTACCTTTCTTCACTTATCTGAGAAATACCCACACTAGTTAAAATTTGAAATACCCTGACAGTGGATTATCTGCTACTCACTCCTACCCATAGGTGATGGCAAAAAGCCCTGCTTTTTATTGAGTTAATAATTACCAATCTTTTGGGGAAAGAAAATGATCTATCTTTATATTTCTGATATAATGCAACACAGGCCTCCTTGTCACATGATTCAGCACTCAATAACTAGACTTCAGGAGACAAGAACAAGTACTGTGCTACATTAAAAGTCAAAAAAGCTCCCTCCTTTCCCCCTCAACTCTCGCTGGGCTACTAAAGTTTATACCAGAGCCATCCACTGGTTACTGAACACTTTCCAGCACTTCAGCTTTAGAAGTTTTTTCTCCTCTTTATGAAGGGCACTGTAATTCTGTTGGGCCTCAGATGGGTTTTCAACGTCAACCTGAGGTCAAGTGTGTGAATCTCAAGACAAGATCAGGACACATCTGGAGGGCTGTGCATTACTGTCCTACCATATTAAAAAGCAGCAACAACAACAACTGCTTAGGAGTTCCTGGGGCTGAGCCTGTCAGCAAAAACAGATGGATCACACTTCAGGATTTAATTTTCAGATGTGATTCCCCCATGCAGATGAACAGTTGGCACAATTTATGATCTTAAAACAGGTTAATTTTTTGAAAAGTCAAATTCTGTTCTAAGATGTATGAGATCATAAAAAGTTGTGATAGCCTCTTGTGTGTGACATACTGTACTGTGGATCACGAACTCTATGTGATGCAATATCTCCATTGAAATAAACTCACAGAGCCCCACTGACTGAGGAGCGGCTGTGACAATTTGGACAGCTGCTGACCTGGCTGCTCACCTTTCACCCATGTAATAGGTTTACCTCCTTTTACCCATTAGAGCAAGCAGCAAACCAAAGCTCATCAACATTATAGCATGTTCATAGGTAACTACTAACTCTGACACATTTTTAGACAATGACAATAGAAAATAAGAGGCAAGAAAATAACCATTTAAAAATTATTAGCTTCTAAGTGACTAGTTTACATACTTGATTCCTTACATGTAGATCAGAAATGTTATGTATTGTTTATGGAAGAAAGCCAGTGCCTCTTAAACATTATTCATGACAAAATTCAGCCTGCCAGTCAACCACATACCACAGTTCAGGTGAATTTAAAGCCTAGGGCTTGCACTTTTTGTTGGGGTTTTTTTGTTTGGTTTGTTTTTTGGGGTCTTCTTTTGGTGCTAGAACTATGTACATGCTCTCAGGATGAATATGTAATAGAGAGACTGCTTGCTTAAATACATTCACCCCCCCGCACTCACACATACACACACACACACACACACTGCTGTATGCATCATTATCATACCATAGGGGTAAGCAGAAAAAGAATGAATCCCTATGTATTTGCCTGAAGAAAATGGGCTTAGTTCATAAAAGCCAGCAATTAATCCTGATGAGTTTTCTGCACTCTATTTCAAATTAGGTGCCCAAATGTTTTCTGAAGTTTCCTCTTTCCACTTGTTCTCCATTAGAATAATTTTTTAGCTTGTATTTATTCACTTAAATACACTTCCTGAAAGTTGTGCAAATAGCAAATATCAGACCAAATTCCAGATTGAATGATACATCTTTGGATTTTACAGTCATTCTATAACCCCCTTTTTTTGCGTAATCCTCACAAGGTCCTGGAAGCCAATGTATGTACCTTGCACTTTGGTAAAATAGGTTCGGCTGTCATGCACACCTGTGTAATGACTGTTGGAGAGGTGAAAGCACAGATGAGACATAAGCAGAGCCTGGATCTATAATCCCTTTCCTTTTCTGCTTCAGTTTTGCAATAATTCAGCTCTCCATGACTACATTCTGTTTTTACAGCGGCCCATGTGGAAACACAAACTATTGAAACACTCAGATCCATATCTGCAGTTGCCTACCTTTCAAGTAAGTCAAGGGAAGCCGAAATGCAAAAATAAAAAGTATTCAACAAACAAGTTTTTGCAGCAGGCTAAAGAAAAGGATTATAATTTCGTTAACAGCAAGGTCTATCAGTTGTCACTTAAAAAAAACATTTGTCAAAGAATTACCATCTGGGATATACACTTTTTAACAGTAATTGGTGAGTGAAGAGTCTGTATGAACTTAACTTCCGTAAGTTTATCTAAGCATAATCACACTCATGTTGGATTTAAGGTGAAACAAGTCTTTTCTAAGTAAGTATTACCCATTATTCTTCATTTTCTGTTGTACCTGGTATTCCTTCAATTAGCCACATGTGTCAAAGCTAGACTTAATGATAGCTAATCTTCAAGCAATGTCTGTTAATTTTATCTGTCTGTTTCTGGATCAAGACAGAGAGCAGGGAACTCCCCATTAGCTAATATATTCTTCAAGCTCAAAAGCTGAAGAACAAAATACAAGGGAGAAATAGACTGAACTGAGGTTTTCTCATTTCTGTGGGAGATAGTAGTCTCTGCTAATCAAGTAGTATCGTGTAGTCATCTGCTCCAGCCTTCATGCATTAGAAAGAAATGAACATAAAGTAGGAAAAAAGTGGAGTCCTGTTTATTCCAATAAAGAATCAGAAAGTTGAAGTTTTCAGAGTATTTCTTTCTTTTTCACTTTCCTCCAACTTTCTTATAGGAGGAGGAGGATTCCTAGTTTGGAGAAAGAACTAACATTTAAGGGAAATAACCTCAGAGTTTTTGTTATGAAAAGAAAAGGAGCTCTTCCCCTATTTTAAAGACCTCTGGTCTGGAGGTTGCATGAACAAATAATAAAACCAAGGTAGTGACAGAACTCCCCAACCTGCCACGCAGTGACCAGACAAGGATTTTTCCCCAACCCAGTATTACAAGCAACAAGTACAAGTAAAATTTCTTTAACAGAGCACAATCAGTCCCAAGTGATTGGGAGTCATTGCAAGTCATTGCAAGTCATTGGTGTCAACCCAGAACAGCTAAAGTCAAAGGTTCAAAGGCCTTCATAATCAAATGAATATCAAATCTATCATCTCTGCTCATGGTAAAAGTCTATGCTCTGCTATCTGAAAGTACAGTGAAATACAAACATATGTTCTGGTTTAGGCACATTTTTCACATAAAGTCCAAAACTACAATATTTTTGAAAACCCCTATGCGTCTGAATGCTTGCAGTAGTTGTTGCAGTTTGAAAAAAAAGAAAAACTAAGGGTCCACAAGACATTTATTAAAATTTAAAATGCAAATAACATCCTCTAACTTTTGCTTTCCTTCAGATGACATTTATTCTTATCAACAATAACGTCTCACCAAGAATGCACTAGACACATGGCAGCAAGGCAGGAAAGAAATGTCCTGCTTCTACCAACAATACAGTTCTACAGTCATAAACCACACATAGGCAAGATTTTCTGAAAATAACAAGCAGCTCCAGGTACCCGACTTGTGACGCTTAAAAAAAATCTGATTTTCAAAGTGCAGGTTCTCGAAGTCTTAAATTGCCTTCTTTCTCCAACCTTGGCCACCTCAGAACTGAAGTGCCGCCAACTTATTATCTACATTAAAAATTGTGCTCAAAATCATTTTCGTCCCAGTTAATATGGAAAACAAGGTATTTGCAAGGCAAGTTGTGTATCACGGCTACACCATATAACCCTTAATTTTAAAATGACAGGCACAAGGTATTTCTGACCTACATAAAGTGGGCTTAGACACCCCCAATATGCACATGGCTGCATTTAATAAAGGGTTAAAAATAAACTTTTGTTGAAACAATATACCTGTGCAGCATTTCCAATATGTATAATTCTCTTGAAGGACTGCAGCCATTAAGTATCTTCAGATAAATTTCTTGGCCAGTAAAAGCTGACTCAAAGTGAGAATTAATAAATACACTCTAAAGCAGACATCCTCTTGCCTATGAGCCCACTCAACAATTTTTCTTCCAACTGAGTAATTCCCATAAAGAACATTGTGACTTGCACTAATTAGTTAAATTGTCTCTTTCTCCCCCCTCTTTGTGTTGAAGTAGTTGCTATGTTGTAAAGTAATTGGTTCAGGGGTTAATCCCTGGCTTCCTTTCTGTCTCAGAGGCAAGTGTATACAAATATGTCCAGTCTTTAGAATGTTATCACAGTGCCCTCTCTTGTCAAAAGTAAATCAAGAGGGACTAATAACACATAAAGGGTGTGGGATTTTTTTTTTTCTTAGCGAGGGGCGAGGGGGGAGGGAGATGTTTTGTTTTGGTTGGCTGTTTTCTGAGTGTTTTTTTACACACCAGATTCAAATGTAACTTTCTCTCCAAAGACTCACTAAGCAGAGACACCTTAATGAATTGCTCAAATGTGTTGCTAAGCTGCATACGAAGAACAGACATTCAGGAAACCGACACCAGTATCACATATGTTTCAGAGCATCACGTTCTATCCTTAACCCTGAAATTCAATTATTTCCTTTAACATGGAACAATAATTATGAGATTAATCCATGCCTATGATACAAATTCACTTAATTTGTCCACAGTTGCTTAGGAAATTATAAACTTTCGAGTGTATAAACACTTGTAAATGCTGGTAATAATTCAAAGACTTGCGAATGGGAAATTTCCACATCAGTAGGTTATGTCAGACAAATTTAACAGGAAATAAAGATAACTACAAATGTCCATTTTCTTTTAGTACATAAAAACAGTGGAGTTTTCAACCAAAAAGAAGACTGGTTTTATTTGTGAATTCTGCAAGGTAAACTTGCCACAATGATGATGTGTAAAATGAGAAGGAGTATAGATAACATGGACTGACACACCTGAAGGAAACAGCTCCCTTTATGGAGAAATTAGGATTTAAGGTATAGTCTTTTCCCTGGGTTTCAGTTGGAATACAGAGAGGTGGACATGATTGAAATTTGCATTTAAATGGAAATGGTTAAAGGTAAAGGCACAATGTTTAGAAAAATGAGAGTATCCATTTTTCTAAGAGGGAGGCATACTGTTATTGTATACCATTAAGGTGTCACAGAGCCTAAAAATGTTTAGAAATATTAGACACTGCTCAGAACAAAGAACAGCAAAATACCATTTGGAAATTACTATACACTGTGAATGAATCTGACCGAATACTACATCATATACAATTGTCTTGAATGTTTTCTGCTGCCATTACCTAATGTGAGTCCTGTTCACTAAACAGTAGAAGATCTATTAGATAGCTTTCTGCTACTTTTCAACTGCAATATAATCCAGAATCCATTCATCATTCTATCCTGGTGATTTCTGCAGGTCTTTCTCCATAGGACACTGCCAGACCCTAAAATGTTTGCCTGGTACACTTTCTGAGAATGCACTGTGAATTTTAACTGTGTCACATGAAAACCCTGATGTGTTTCTGTGATACCAATGAGGAAATACACATTTTGCTGAAGATAATGAAATATAGGATGCAACGAGTCATGGAATTGTTCAAATCTCATGTTGATTGGAAAATGCCTTAGCAAATATTTGTGTGTGAATCTGAGACAGACACAGGAAAATATTACCAAGAGGAATGGTAGAAGACAGAGAATTTTTCTCTGCCTTCCCTTCCCAAATAAGAAGATAGCAAATAAACCTTGCATATATGTGGACTATATATTGATACACACAGGCACAAATATACAAACATTCTATATTTGTATAAGTAGACAGTATAAATGTGACATTAAGAGATTTACTCACTAAGTCATCCTATTTTAGAAGATTTGGATCTGTTCACAATGAACTTTTTAAAGCAAGTGAATAAATATGAGACTTGAAAAGATTTTGGCTTTTGACTTTTTTTCACTATTATAATTTTCTGCATTTCTGCCTTTTTCTCTCACCTTCTCTAGCCTCTTTCTCTCACTAGTTTTACAGTGATGTTAACCCTCTACTTTAAAATAACATTGGTGCAGCTAAAATCAGAAGGTACTGAAATCTCAGTCAGCAGGATCATTTTCAGAGCATTTCTTATCTGGGAGAAAACAGAAAAGACCAGAATTGTCTGCAGTAAAGCTCCAAGTAGATGTTAGTCAGCTATCACAACCCAGTTCAGATTCATATTTACCCCAAATCTACTAAGGGATTTTAACAGCCTTTCTTAGCCTTCCTGGATCCAAAAACGTGAGCACCTATCTTTTGTCTGTACTGATATGAAGGACTTTCCCACTTTTCCAAGGCAATGGCATTTGGGGCTTTTGAACTCTTCTTTGGCTGAGGGAACTAAACTCCAGTGCTTGCATGGGGTTAGCTCACGGCAGACAGTGCTTCTCCCATCACCAGTCCCTTCCAGTCTCCCAGAGGCTCCTGATAATAATAAAGCCACAAAAAGCTGCCCATCTGTGGTGTTCATGATAGAAATATAGGTAAAGGAAGGATGTTTTGTCAACCTCCTGTTGGGCCAGGATCATTCTGAAGAACAAGATTCACTTGTATATCCTGGCCCATGAAACCAGGTTTATGGGTGTTATCTGCTAAGCCACCAGAATATATTGATAAATCAGCTCCAGACTATACCTGTGAGGTTATCTGTTTACAGGAATAAATCACTTGTCACTGAAGACAGACTTTAGCTATTTGCACACTCAGCAGCAGTGGTGGTGTCAGCTGACCATTTTTGCACTGTTGATACCAATGGAGATTGGTGGTATACCTGACATGAGAAGGTACTCAGTCTTGGATGTCTTTGGTAAGGCAGTTAGCAAAAACACAGTGCCAACTGCAAAGACACCTGATGAAATGTCAACACCTTCAACAAGAACTAGATTGACATCATTACTGAACGGCCCAACAGAGGAGGTGGAAGTCTTCTCTGGTCTTTACCCACAGACCCAGGTGCCCAAGAGCTAAGAGGTATTTATCTCAAGACTTTGTCATCAAGTTCCCAGAAAACTGGACACAAATACGCACCATGGGCACCAATGAAATCAGATCAGCCCCGTTATGATTAACTGTTTTGGTCCTTGCACAACTGGTTTCATTAGGACTGACCCCTAGAATGAGCCAGGCAGAGGTGCAGACTCTTAAACTAGGTCATTATTGCTAAGAAAAAAGAAGGCAAAAAAAAGGGAATCTTCAAGTGAACTCAAACAGATGGGCTCCTCCATAAGAGCCCACATTTTTATTTAAATGTCATGTATACCCCACATGAAAAGCAACATAGATCAAATATATACATCTCCACCATTAAAGATTCCTTTTTCATACACCTGTGAGTGTTTCCACTTCCCAAGACTTCAACTGTCTGCACTGCCAGGGACCAAAAATAAAATTGTAATTGAAATACAGATAAGATAGAAACCTTTAATTTACCTTCTCCCTGAGCAACAGGACTTTTCCAGCTGCATCTGATATACTTTTCTTTTTCATGCCTGGGCTGGTGCTAAATTATCTTATCTTTAGATAAAATATTTTAGGGATTTGGGGATTTTGTGTGCCTCAGGACAAAGGACAATGTTTGTGAGAAGATCACTGCCCTCTTTTTGAGGCAAAATTCCACCCTTATTGAAATTTCAGTGTAACAGAAAAGTATGCCATTTCATTACCATACTATCTGTCATACACTGTAGTCACTTTTACTATAGGAGTGCTTGAACATCAACAGCTGAGTGTCAAAAAGAACTGGTAGTAGAAAATGACGTGTATTTTCCCAGTAAATCCATTGGTCATGTTTTTAAACTTTTTTATTTTCTCATTGAAGTGGACCTTTTTTTTAGCACACTACAGTACTATATGCAAAACTCATTCCAGGAAAATAGGATTATGCTATAACTTCCCTATCTGATAACATTGGTTCTTTCAATATACATTTGTGAATCAATAAAGAATAAAACCATAAAGTACTGAAGAGAGAGGACAATGATATGACCCTCACTCAGGACTGAAAATGAAACATTTTCTACTGAATCAATGACTAGTTTGGAAATAAACTCCTGGAAGCAACTTTTAATGAAAATATATGTCTGCAAGCCCCTTCAGCGAAGCAAAATACAGACCACAGCACTATTCTGTAAATATGGTGAAACCAACTTTGAAGGAGTTATGCTGATTTATAGCACCCGACGATGCCAATAACTGAGCTCTGCATAATGTAATCTGTTTCCCAAGCAACATTTTCAGTAATGATTCTTAAGAAGTAGTTCCATGCTCTCTCTCCCTTTATTTCTTGTTTTATAAATATAGACACCTCTGCTGTAGGTAGGTTAGATCTTTTCTTCATGCGCTGCATTCTGGTTAATAATATCATGGACAATTCAAAGTATGTTGCTATGACAAACACCAGTTCCTGGTTTTGAAAAGCAGGGGCAGAGGGGTTTAGTAACTCTGTCTCAGTTCACTTCATACATGTGTGCAATGCTGTATCTGATCAAAACCCCTCTGCAAAGCAGTGGGAAGAACAATACTGAAGCAGCTAAGCCAGACTTGCTTGATCTTTTCAGGTCTCAAAGCAACTATTTCTGAATTATCTGCATCTTTCGGTTAGACACGGTATCAGAGGAGCATCCCTTCTTCCCATCCCCACCCCAATCCCTCTTTATTCCAGATAATAGAAATAAGAGTGTTTTAATTATAAAATCTTTGAGGAAAGGATAATTATTAATTACTTTGGTTTGTACAGCACCTAGCATAGTAAAGGTTCCTTTTCAGATGGGCAGTGCACCAAACCCATGAAAATCAATACATGTAACTAGTGCATGATTCCCACTACTCAGGAAAGAAATGGAGGAAGAAATGAAATTTCATCCAGCACCTCAGCTGGATGGCTGATGCTCCAGACTGCCTAACACCACAACTTCAAGTCATAGAAAAGATGAGAACACTCAGAATATTATAATTTCCCTGTTTATATCTACACTCTTGTTCCTGCAAATATGGACCCATATTATCACTTCCTCGTGATGTTTGGCACCGAGTACTCCAATGTTAGTACCTGGAAAACAAACAGCCCAGCTGTTTTAACTGCTTACAGTCCTTCCACAGCAGATCAAATTTCCTCCATTATTCACTATAGCAACCGCAACAAGGGAATAAAAGTAAGAAAAAGTTTTCTGTCATACTCTTCAGTAGATTTCCCAGACACTAGTTCAGACACACTGAGTAAGCACTTCTGCTCAGCCTTTGTCCACACATTCATCTTTTGTCCAGGAAGGTGAAGAATGGGACAGAAAGGTATGACTGGGGGAGCCAGTGGAAGAAGGGAAATACCTTTCCTGCTGATAGACCCATGTAATAAATTATTGCCTTCTTCAAAGACAGGTAAACCACACATTTGCGTGTCTAAGTGTTTAATCTGTGTGTGTTGATTTTACAAGTATTTATGCACGAAAAAAAGCAAAATGTTAAAAAAAAAAAAATTTAAGCATGAATGATATTCTGCACTGGTTCTAGACCTTTTTGAAAATGAGGTGTTTTGGCTTCAGGCCTCCACACTTTAAAGTATTATTTTACTTTTTCCCTGAACTATCTTATAAACGGTCTTTGTTTCCTATTTATGTGCTAATGTGCTCCCTGAACAGTCAAAAAGAGTCATTGCTGATTATTTGCCCTCACTGAAAACTTAGCCTGTTAATAGCTGTAAGAAGAAGGAAAAAGAAAAAAAAGGAGAGAGAGAGACACAGGATAATAGATAAATAGATAAAGTTGGGGAAAAAGTTTATGCAGAGAACAGGAAGAAAAAAAGAAAAAAAAACAAATGACAGACTATTCCTCCTGCTGTTTCAGTGATAGCTATTAATGCGTTTTAAAGTCTTCCAGATTGGTCTTAAGAAATCAGTTATCCCGGTCCTTGTTTCAGTAGAAAGACCCATGGGAGCTATTAGCAGTAATCTAAGTTAATAAACTGTAAACTAACTTTTTTTTAAAGGAGGAAAAAACCCTACAACCTTTGACAAAATAATTGCACCAGTTATAAAACAACCAAATGCCGGTTAACAGTCACATCAAGCTACTGGGGTGGAAAGAATATATCCATAACCAGGCCACTTCCAACGAAACTGTTTGTTTTCTCTTATTTAAAGTGTTCTTTTTTAAAAAAAGAATAATTCCTTTGCAAGCCGTAAAATGTTTGAATAATGTCTGATGGTGCTTATCCACTGGCTAAAGTCTCCAGTTAAAATAAAGAGAGGATTTAGGGCTTGATTCACAAAACACTTATCTGCAACTTATACAGCCCTTTATGTTAGAGAAACAGGGCATTTGCATGCAAAAAGTAACTAGCACTCTGAATCTCAATATTTCCTATTCACAGAATAAAACCCATCATGTGCAACTCCTCTGATATCAGCTACGGTCTCTTGCTTACATATGTGAGGGAAAGGATAGAGTATATACCCAAATGAGGTTGTTTGGGGCTCTAGAGAGGCAGCTCCCCATTGTCAAATATGCCATTTTCTTCCCTTCCAGACATCAGCAATATTTACGCGAACACAAGAGACTGCAGTAGTGGCAGCTTGAGGTGAGAGTACAACTGCTTCTTCTGATGATCCAAAGAACAAGGAGAGGGAGAATTGCACCTTGCAAGCAATCTTCGACCTCTGTGTCTGAGTGGATCATGGAATTATATTTGTCTCACCTAGATAATTCCAGTGGAATTAGCATTTTTGGGTTTGGTCATCTAAAATTAAATTTGAGTAAAAGTTTCTCCTTGAATAAACTATTTTTTGTTTGTCTGAGTGTTTTACCTGGATACTCCTAATAATCTTTTGAACTTTAGCTGAGAGATAGAGAAGATGTCTTCAGAAAAGAGACCAAAAGGCTCAGTTCCGCTTCCTCCACCCCAACTTCAAAGGAGGGAGCATTCTCATTTTGTGTTTTTGGGAAAGTCTGGATGGAGCTTGCTCATTTGGACATCTTCCACAGAGTCATGAGGGGAGAAACTATATAGATGTGAATGGAGGCCAATCCTCCAGCACAAGTAACTCCCCTTAGTGCTGGTCCAGCAGCACATAGAAAACAAAAAGCTTGCAAATATCTCATCTGGAAATTCCCCTGGCATTAATGCTAGGAAGGACTGCAAGTGGAAAGGTGTTACAAGGAAGAAGTGTCTGTTCATCACCAAAGATATATTATTCCTGGCATAACCTGTAAGGTCTATTTAGCCTTAAGCAATTCAAGGGAAGCTAAGGACTAAAACCTTTTTTGCTTTCCCATTTTACTTACCCTTCTTTGTGCACCTACATGTAGGCTGTACAGCCAGGCTAATTTTTCCTCCCGTGCTGCATATTTGACTCCTTTTCGTTGGACAGTGGCTGGCCAATGCTCATCCAAGAGTTTTAAGTAGCCTTCTCAGAGAGAGAAACAGATGGGAATAATTTCTAGCTGGTCACACGATGCTGGGCTGCATCCATTCTGGTATTCCTGCAATATACAACAGCAATGAAGTTACAAATGGTTACACATTGTTCAGTTGATTAACTCTGTGTTTGTATCGCATCCAGAACAATGGGACCTAGTTACAACCTGGACTTCAGAGCACTGCTGCCCTAAACACAGGAGCTATATAAGTAATGAATAAAAATAAGTCGAAACCCAGTGGTTCATTAAAATGTATGGAAGACCCCACTAATGTACTTGTTTTCCCTAAAAAACAAAATCTTTACCAGAGTGCATGAAAATAAATGTGTCAGAAGGATGGAGGAAATGTTATTCCTACTCTGTTCAAACACTATCTGTAGTCAGTCGTGTTTAACAAATCATATTGCAGCCCAACTTAGCCTTGGTGAAACACTGTTTAAGGGCATGATATTGCAAGGGAAAATGGTCCTTGTTCACTTAAGTTTTGGCCTTTGACCAATATTTGTTTTATTAGGCAACTACAATAACAAATGCTTTGCACCAAGGTTCTGAGCATAGGAAGTATGCATTTATGCCCTAAATCAGGTAACAGGGCTACAGACATAATAGCCAAACTCTTCTGCTTACAGACCCACTGAGACAACGCAAGCGGAACACCCTCGTCAGGGATATTTAATATCCAGAGCAAATAAAATAAACTGGCCTACTCACACCAGGGGTAAAATTTGAAATCCACCCATAGTCCGTGGTAGAACTCTTACTGACTGCGATGGAGTCATGATTTCACCCCAGACGGGGTGAAATGCTGTGAAGGACCTGTGGTGACTTGCGTGGGTTTAGGGGAAGCCAGGAGCATCTGCTAAACCAGGGCCCTCCAGTTCCCTGCAGCTGCCTTTCATCCAGCTTGCAGACATAAGGCTCAATAGAAATCCCATCAAAATCAATGGGGTCTTTCGACTGGCTGCTGCTGGCTTTGGATTAGGACTACAGAGAGAAGGCAGATCATCATTTTTCCTTACTAAAGTATTTAAAAGTTGTCCTTTAATAACATGAATTTAATACACACTGAATACTGATAAAGCGCTGGTTATACATATTTCCATCTGGCTCATACCCTGTGGAAGCACATCTCAGACTTTGTATCACTCTTCCTGGGGGCTGAATGTTTTGCACTTCTTGTTGACTCGGGCCATTAATGTTAAATTATCTACAAGGGCCCGTTTGTTTTTAAAACTCCCCAGTCTGCAAGTGAGCATGCGGATTTTAAACTCTGGTTCGAGAAGTCCGAAGTTTTCTATGGGGATTATTGCATTTATACATCTCAGCCAATCCGAGGGTTCCTAAAGCCTTCAAACAACTGACACCATATGTCTGGGTACAATGGAATCTACAGAATTATCAGCAACAGCAAAAATGTCTCATTACACACCGAGAACACATAACAAGTATATGGAGTAGCACGTATGCTCGCCGAGAAATTAATCGACTCAGATGCATACAAAGGGATTTCCAAAGTGCTAAAAACATATTTCAGTGAAGAAATGCACTATGCCAGCCTGTGATTTGCAATATAATAAATAATCCTCCTAAAATTCACTTAACTTTCACTCTGTCTAATGTGAGGCTTCACAGATTGTACAGAATATGCTTTGTGTGACACAACATACAGAAAACAGCACATGAGAAAAAAAAATAAAATCCTTTTTCAGGTCAGTAAAAAATGTTCCCAGAATCCTGGCAAAATCTGCAGAATGTATTGTATAAAACAAGATAGGAAAGCACTAGCATTATTTATTCACTTATCATACAATCTGGACTAAGTCGTAGGAAGAGAATTTTTTATGAGCAAGTTAAAAATAGTGAGATATAAATGGAAATAATAATGGATAATAATAAATGGCAATTAGCAGTGTTTTTCACTGCAGTATCATCTTTTATCCACAATTGCACAGTACCTTAAAGAAACAGGTTATGAATTCTGAACCCCTGAATACTTTATTCACACAAGTAAATGAATAGTTCATCCATAAAAAATGTGGGCATTCCTTTGAGTAAGTGCTCCCTAACATGAAATATAGGGTCCTCACTTGGCATAAAAGATGAGCCCTCCAGTATTGCTGTGAGGGGTACATATTACTAACCCTTACAGGGGA
Source organism: Aptenodytes patagonicus (assembly GCF_965638725.1). Classification (NCBI taxonomy): domain Eukaryota; kingdom Metazoa; phylum Chordata; class Aves; order Sphenisciformes; family Spheniscidae; genus Aptenodytes; species Aptenodytes patagonicus. The sequence goes on along the minus strand of NC_134955.1, from coordinate 57,955,849 downwards.
GGTGAGGAATAAAAAGGATAAATATCTTGTAGATCTGGTTGCATTTTTTTTTAAATGAGAAGAGTATTAATTTGAACTGCTGTTGAAATGAAATCAAATGCTTCTTGAAAGCATGTCAATTTTTACAAATGGTTCATCTTTTGTGAAAGTTCATCATCTTTATTTGTAATTCTTTTTGGTCCTATTTTGATTCACCAAAGAGGTAAACTTTTACTTTTAACAATCTAAAATGACTTTCCAGAAAGTTCTGGGCTAATCAGTGACCAAGACAAGAATAATATCATTTGCCTTTTGAACAACATTGGCCAGTAAACTGTTCATTGTCTTTAAAGTCTCTTGTGGGTTTTAACTATGACACAAGAATCACAATTTCTAGTTCTAGCCAGAGTAGTTCATCCTGTAACACCAGGCAAACATCTGCCTTTCTCACTGTCACCTTAAATGAGGACAGTAATAAAGATAAGCCTTGCAAGAGTCATCTGTAAATTACTGTACAGTTTGTTTTAAAAACTTTGCTATTAAATAATTATTATAATTGATTAATTAGAATTAGAGTTAATTAATTAGATTATTGTATTGTATTGTATTAGTGCTACCACTGATAGGACATATCAGTTGGGGTCCAAACTGGTCTGACTCTTCATTTGCAAAGGTGAATTAAGCAGTTAAAAATATTTGGTTTCCTTTTTGCTACTTTGTCTATCAAAGTCTTAATTCAAACATTTAAATATATACTTAAAGTCAAGCAGAATAAAAGTGAAACATAAACATACATAATTGTTGAACCAAGGCGCAGAAGTAAAAGATCTTATTGTCTATGAGAAGCAAAGTAATTTTCCAATTTTTCTCATCTTTTCATGGCAGAGGGTATGAAGAATGCCATAACAAAAAGGCTGTTCCCAAAAGATTCTCAGACACAGTTTGCAGCATGATGAACTTGGGGTAGCTGGAATAATTATCAAGGCTACAGGTATTTAGTCCTAACTGAACCAACAGAACTTTTAAAGTGTATTTCCTAAGTATTTCAACATTATTTTCTTATCCATTACCCCTTAGCCCTCTATTGTTGTGTCTGAGCATACATTTAACTGTTGAAGTGAAAATTTTCTTCTATCTAATTGCAGCTTGCAAACATACTACAAACTAATCTTGAAAAAAAGCATTGGTTCACTCTGGATAGAAAACCTCAGTAGAGAAGAAGTACGAGTAGCACCTTATTTGTGCTCTATCAGTGGGAGATGACCTGGTTTGCACACAGCAACAGCAATTTTCCTCAGATCTTTTGCGAGTGTCTTGGGACCAAAAAGATAAATAACCATATAACTCACATGGCAACTAATAGGTGACAACAAAAAGTTCAGGTTTGGCCCTTGACAGTGAAGGAAACGAGTACTTTTATATGAAAAGAGATGTGTTTCACTGTGGGCTGGGGCAAATTCCCCATTTGAATTACCTTTAGAATATGGCTGGGTTGGGTGCTAAGGGAGCCCATTGTGCCAGCAGGAAGGAGAACACAGCTCTGAATGGGCTCCAGGTTCAACATGCAACATTTTTGTCTCAACACACAAGGTTTTTTGCTATGCTGTTGGGAGATCCTTCTTCTGGAGGATGAGGCGGCTGTGCCTAAGTCTCAGGCTGGATGCTTCACCTTCAGAGCTGGAAGGCCAGCTTGTTTATCCTCCGCACCGTGCAGCGAAAAGAGCGGTAGTAATATGCTGAGGCAGGCTCCAGCTTTTGATGTGCTGCCACACAGCACAGGTCAGAGAGGCTCCCCTGTTTCCTCGCGGTGTCGTGAGTGCAGCCTGGCATTCAGGAGCCTGGTGTCTATTTGAATAGGGACGCAGCCATTCTCCTCTCCTGTTACTGCCCCTCCGCAGATGCTGTTTCTTTCCCACAGCCACTACTGGAGCAGAGAGCAAGAATTTGAGGATCTTCTCACTTCAGAATGAAGAAAGAAATCAACCACAGACCCCATAAAAAATGAAATTATATTGGAGAAGAAAACTAAACACTACAAGTTGACCTCTAACATCAGGAACTAGAAAGAGGATGACAATCCTTCACGCAAAACAAGAACGTACAAGATTTTCTACTCTTTCGCTAGACCGCGATGTTATGAAAGAGGGTCAGAGGGGAACCCAGGTGAGCCATACACTCACAGAGAGGGAATTTCCCTTGCAGTGACCACAATGAATGTGTTTGCTGAACCAAATATGAGCAGAGAGCAAACACCTGCATTCCTGACATTGAAGGAAAAATAAAACATAACCACAAACCTGAACTTCTTTGGTTCTAATATTTTGGAAGCAAAAATTGTTCAGTTATAATTCAGTCTCCTCAAAAAATTACTTTTGTTTCCAAGGCTACTTTTTGGACCAAAATTAGAAATCTGATTTACAGAAATATTTTTAACTATACTGAAAGTGCTGGTGATTCTATATATTGGTTTTGAATTTGAAACTATGTAATGAAAACAGCAGTGTCTCAAAAGTAGATTGCCCTTATTGCAGAGGCATTTGTGTTTGTCATGGCTGCTAGGATGATCCGTTGTGTTTCTGTAATTTAGAAAGCCACCCAAAGAAACTGGAGAACCCTCAGCTTTGGTTTAACAAACTTACTGTATGGCGTAGGCTGTTCTGAGAAACTGTATATATAATTCAGACCCTTTGCACCCATACAGATACCTTGTTGGTGCAAAGAATTCATGTATTATGGGATCACAAACTTTTAATACATACCTGCCAAATTATTATTTGGCTTCCTTTTCATGACTCCCTAAAATGCAGGGAGTTTTTTTGTAGGCATTTGATACTTAAGCCACTTTCTTTATTCATGTTGTATAACATGTTGTTCTTCATTGGTCTTCAAGTCACTGGTGGCGAAAAAACAATTCTGTCTCAGTCTCCTTTCCATTAAAAAAGGGTTGAAAAGTGAAGTGGCATTGTAATGGCATATGGCTATCCAAGACTGTTAGCTGGGTGACAGATTACAGCAGGACCTGTTGCAGATGGATGTGCTGTAGGGCCCACTGAATAGGGCATGTATTTATGTTTCACAATAGATACCGTATAAAACAGAAATTGATTACTGCCTTATAGTTAGGCTAGATTTAGAGAAGTAACTATTTATCTCACTCCCACTGATTTCATCTGGGAGATCTCAAATTCCCTTCAGACTCTGGCCTTCACTGCTTTCATCATTTTTGAAAACAGAACTTAAGCACGTATTGAAAACTTCTTCCCACAGTTTGCAAGAGGATGTCAATGTTAGGTCCAACATTCAGGCATTTTATATTCACTGAGACTGCATTTAAATTGACTTCTGAATACATATTGGGGCATGACTCAAGGTACTCAGTGTCCACATCAGGGTTGTGAATTTGCAGACAGAAATATCCAGCAGCTTCATGGGCCATCAACCTATCTGTAGTCTTTTTGATTGCTGTCAGGGGTCTCGGAGTAGAGGGGAGGATTGCACCCGTAGAGATGAGCATGCTAATTCTATGTTGCCTGTAGAGTTTCCTAAGTTCTAAAAAGACTTAGGAAAGTGTGGTGGTCGTCACAATGGTGACGAGTTTTTAAATAACAGATTTTTAGATTATAAAATAATCTATTGTTTCAACTGCAATTTGCATTAGAAAGGAATAAAGTTCAGTTCGGCTTTCTTGACTTTGCTCTGGAGCTTTGAGAGACCAAATGAACTCTTGGGAGGGCACATTCTTCCATTAAAAAGACGTGAAAACCATATGAAAAACTCAAGGTTTTAGTTTTCTTCTTTTTCATGCTTCACAATGGAATTATTTCTGATATCTTGACATGTTGTGGATGGGAAATGGTTTCCTGCCTGCTCTACCCACTAGTAATTGGTTCCAATGGATTTCTGGATATGTAACTGGGGTAAAGGTTGCAAAATTATCCATTAGACTGTCATTGTGAGAGATTTCTTTGTGTATTGCACTTCATTTGACTTCATTTCAGTTTTCCTTATAACTGCTTCTATTTTCAGGTTATTTTGGAGTATTGCAATCTTTACCGGAATCTTAATCAAAGTCCATTGTTTATTTGATTTTCTATTTGTATATTTGCATTTTTCCTAGAAATCTTAAAGAAACACCTATTCTATTTTTAAAACAATATTCAATGCTTATGATACTTGAGTATCACGCTTTAACACTTGGTTCAGCATTCTTCACCCTTCTGTCACAAGTGAGACAGAGCAAACAACAGCCTGTGGTGGATCTGGACACTGGGTTTATTTAAGAACCAACAGGATCAGAGCTTTTACCCAACTTGGTTATCTCACACACTTACTTATACACTACCCTCCCCAGCATTACGTTTGCTAAATTTTGAATTCCCTTCCAGCTAGGGATCACTGCCAGCCTGTGAGGGTTGGGCAGAAAGTCATCCTGGTCAGTGCTTGCCCCTGGGCATCCCTTGGCATTTGTTTTCATCTTCTTGAGCCCCCAGGTCTTCCCCACTTCCAGGATCTTTCCTCCAGTCTTCTTCTTTCTGGCCCACCTTCTTCTTTCTGAGACCACTTCTTTTCAGGAACCCTTTGTTCTGGCAGCAGGTCTTCTTTCTGGAACCCAAGTCCCCATTTTCACTACCTAGATAGTCTATGTGCAGAAGCCCAACAGATGAGCAGCCACCTACTTGCTAGTTGTGTTTAATTCCTATTTATTAACTGGAGGATTCAAGATGCACCACTTTTATTTAGTCCAGGTGTTATCAAAATTTACAGCCAGCCCATAGAGATTGCAGCCAGTAAGTAACAGGTTTCTGCTTGAGAGTTCAAAAGTTGAGTTTCAGACATTCACCCCCACACACACCCATGCACCCAATTATCTGTTGCCTGTTAGCATTCATAATTTAAGATTTTTTTTTTCACCTGCATGCCATTTTTCCATGCTTTTGCTGACTTTCTCTGCATTGCAATACCTAAGAATGGTGGGGTTTAGAAGCCATATGGCTAAGCCTGACCTTGTGTGGCCCAGAGCATTCCCCCCACCTGCTTTTGTCAGAGAAAATGGAGGATATTCAAACGACCTTAGAAGAGCAGCACCCCCCGTTCAGGCAACACACAGCTCAAGGTGGGGCTGCCCCAGCCACCGCAGACCTGCCTGTGGCAATGCAGGTGCAAAACACAGCCTGCAGTCCTCAGCCTTGCCAGTTCTCCCGTAGCAAGTGAAGGACTTGGCCCACCATATTTCAAAACCTGATGAGTAAAGCAACTGAAATTTATTCTATGGTAAAACATGCTTGAAGGACTCGTGCTAAACGGGGGTTCATACCAGTGTAACTATGTACGTTTACGGCCAGGCTGCAATTGCAGAATTGAGGCCTAAGCTACATTTCAGTGATTATCGCTCGAGGATATATTTGCAAATACTAATATTGCATTTACTAACTGAAGGATTGTGTGAAGAGATAAGAGAAAAAAGGGGAAAAAAAACAAGACACGTCTACTTTCCTGATCATGGTTAACTAGCGACGCCCAGGATACAAAACAACAAAACCACACAGAGTTGCCTTTATCTGCACAGATAACTTTACGTAGGTCTGTGGTCAAAGCCCACGGGGGCTTTACTGTAAAGCTCAGTAAGAAAACATATTCATGTTTTTGATATCTAACATTCTTACTACGTAACATTTCTGGAATCTTTTTTTTTCCTGCAATAATGTTCACAATCTTCACTAATATTCCTTTTGGTCAAAGCTGAAAAGAATGGAGAAAAAAATGAAATAAAGCACCATGGAGAGAGACTTAAATGGAATGGGACATAAAAATTCAGGACATCTATGTTTGATGCCATCATTAAAAAAAAAAAATAAAAAGAGGGAGGAGGGAGAGAGGGATGACAAAGTGAAAAGAAAAAATGCAGCAACTCTTTTATGTGAAGATTACATTTAAAAATAACCAACTAACAGTCTGCACTTTTCAAAAGACTGACGTCCTGAAACGCATTTAGATTGATGCAGCCTGAGCCTGAAGTTCTCTTGCTGAGTAAACAGTCAAGTGTTCTTAATAGGAATTGCAGTTTCTCGACATCTGTTGGGGAAAAGGGAATGGTGAAACAACAATTTAGATTGAGATTGGTTTTGTTAAATGCATTTAAATTCCAAGATTAGTGGTGTTCTTTCTTTTTCAATTAGCATTTACTTGCAGAAAGGTTACAGATGAAGGGGCTGAGAAAGAGTTCTTTGGGGGAGGGGGGTTAGCTCCCAGGGCAGTACAGAATGCACTAAAACGTGTAACACAGACTAGCATAGGACTTTAACATAAACTTCCAACTTATGCAAAAGTGAGTGCCTTTGAAAAGCTCTATGAAGGAGCAAAAAAAATAAAAAAAAGTGACTTCACTTTGTTGAGCTCCTAAGAACCAAGCTAGAATGCACATATGAAAAAACATTATTATTGCCTTTCAAAGGAATTTTCCAGCCCCTTCATTCTGTAATTCCCCATGCTGATTAGACTGTGAGAGGACTGTGACTTCTTACGGGTCACAGAAAGGTGAAAAGAAAGGAAGGCTATAAGAAATGTCCTACCTGCTTTGCTGCTTTTCAAAAAACAAGCTCTCTATGAGTTTTGTCAAGCAAAGGAAGATTCTTTTAGCCCAGTGAAACAGTTGTTGCCATTTTGGGGAAACTGCAATAATAACAAAACCTGGAATGTTCTGAATTGTCTTGCCCTGTTTTGCTCTGGAACGTATGTCAGGGCTTGAGTCATCGTTCCAGACTGAGGCTGCTGCAACTGCTTCAATTTCAGTGTAAAGATGAAGTGATGAAGAATACTCCCAAACTTGTACCACACAGAGGATTTTTTTTCCCCCAGTATTATACTTTTTTCAGCATATGGTTTTCAACTATTTCCATGCTTTATATCTGTAGAACTTGTGACTGTGCTATGTTGCTTTGGCTTTTTAAGTTTGCTATCACTGTTTGTTCTTTTAAATACCTGGAATCAGGATGTTGTGTTTGTTGTCTTCATTTGGAGCATTTTGGGTTATTCTTTTTCCTTTGCAAATGTTGGAAATAATATACATTATTCCTTAGCCACTGACAATGCTTTCAGAACTGGACAAAGATTATTCAGTCCTGCTGAACACCTGGGAATTGTAAAAAGAGATGCAAAACAAGATAAACCTCAACCCATTTGGAAAACCAAAGAAAAGAAAGAACTGCATATATGCATTTTTTTTCTGTCACTCCAAATTCAACAATGTTTTAAACTGTTATTCCAAAGCACCTGCAAGTCAACAGAAAGAGTCCCGTTGGCTTTGCTGTTTAAGTGCAAGAAGCATCACGAGGGGCAACACACGTGTTAGCATCAGTACAATGTGTTTGGTGTTCTCTCTGCTGGTAAAGCAATGTCAGCCTACGGGAGTTCTGTTTAAACCTCTCTCTGGACACTTAAAACTAGCGGAGATTGATTGCACTATTTATTGATCTCATTTATATTGTCTTGCAGATTTCAACCTAATGCTAATCTGATGAAGTGCAGATGAAGTAGGCTGTGGTGGTTAGCACTGTGTACTTTATTGCACAGAGCCGTTAAAGGACCAGTGCGAACAGAAAGTATGAACAAACGAGTGCACAGTTGGCCCTGGGGAATATTTAATTCTCTAACCACAAGTAGATGTGATCACAAGAGACTTTACAGGAAACTGGGCTTTGGACTCTTGCTCTTTCAAAGGGAAAGTCCCCCACCCCTTCCTTTTCTCCTTCTCAGAAACCTTCACTTTTATATATATATATATATGTGTGTGTGTGTCTCACCTTGTAAAACACAGATAGTAACACGCATGTCCTCTGTTTTCTGCTTAACACCCTGGTTTCCAGTAGGTCTCCCCTTCATATGTAAATGCCACTCGGCCTGCCATCTCATTTGGGTATTACAGCTATGCCCATGGTGTGATAGCCTGGTCACCTACTGTAAAGCCAGGGCTGTTGCATGGGTGACAGGAGCAGTTTTATTGATGGCAGTGGAGCCATGACAGGTTACAGCATCTGAGGACCAGGCACACAGAGCAGTGTTTTGTTTTGGAAGAAACAACTAGCTTTAAGTAACTACAGCTTTTCTTCTGCAGCAATCTTGATCCACGCTTTGGGATGCTTGATCTGTTTCCTTATCTTATATCTCCTATCACACAAAATAAAGGTTTAGTTAAACAAGTTTTACTCCTGTAGCTAGTTCCACTATTGCTAGAAGAATTATTTCATATAAATAAAGGCTGCAAGCTCATCCCTTCAATTATTTTGTTCAATACAAATTATCAAGTAACTTGCCAAAAATACTATTTCACAAAAAATGGAACCTGACAAGTCCTCTGTGTTTGCTTGAAGTAGAACTACTCTGTCTCCTATTAAAAAAAAAAAAAGACAATAAATCTTCAGGTACGGGCTGGGCTGAGTCTTCAGTTTCCACCTAAAGAGAAGTGCTAAATAAACTGTACCACATCAGCTGTATCTCCAGGAGGTGCTGTGTCACAGATACAATGCTCCGACACACACTTTTTCCCAACTTCTATCCTGTCCTGAGTGCAGTCAGTATTTATATCAGCAGCAAATCATAATGTACCTTTTGTCTGTCCAGCTGTGCACACTGTAGGAAAAAGGTGATCCCTGGTTTTACCCATTTGCCTGCCATGGAACAGACACGGTAGGTATTTGGCCACCACAAAAAGGACATTTACTGTTTCAGATCAGGTTAGTTCACTCACCACTTTAAAACAGACTTTTGGTAAGGTCTTTGGGTTGAGTGAACATGTTCAAGACACAGTCCAGTCTATGGAAACATTGCATTTTATATCATGGTAAAACACGCTGTGAATGATATAAAGATCTAGATACGCATTGACAGATAAGTATTACTGTGCAGCTACCTATCTGGGAGGGGTTAGATAGCAGCATTGCATATTGCACTGCCTGGAAAAGGATGGCGAGCGGCTTTAGATTTCTTCCTGCCTGGGGACTAGCTGAGCCCCAGTGATGTTCCTGCAGCTGGGGAAGGACATGCTGTTGAACACAAAGTATTCTTACCAGTAGCTATGGGAATCAGGTCCTGATCAGGTCAGCTTTACTCATTTTAGACATACTGGGACTCCTCCCAGGAGAAGTTACCCATGTGCAAAGATACTTAATTTTTTTTCAAGCTGGTGGCTCGAAAGGATGAAATGTAAAGAGCTGAAAGAGGAAAAACAGTTTTCCGCATAAAGGAGGAGTTGTGGCACAATGGATTGTGGGTTTTTACACAGATTCCACTCAGTTGAATTGAAAGGAAATGCAGACAGAGATGCCTGAAGAGAAAAGGCTGAGGAGGCAGAAAACTAAACCTGAATGAATCTGGGTCTGGAATTTGTACAAGTTGTCCTCTTTAGTTTGCTTGGGGCTGAATTTATTGTATATTAAAGGCTTTAATCAAATGCTCTGGGTCATATGAATGTATTTTTAATGCTTTTATGGTGTGGCATGTTCTAAGCAAAAAGTGTCATCCCACATATATCACATTTGTCTAAATTTGCATTCTCCCAGATGGCCACATTTATTGACTTTGTGAAGTTAACTGTCTCTCCCTGCTTCCAGCCAATCAGGGTTTGCTGGAGGATCAAAGAAAGTGAATCCTTCATTGTTTCATCTACTGCTGAGAATGACCCAAAACCAAAATCTCTTGACGCCAACACCCCCAAATGTCAGTCCCAGATTAGCACAGAAAGTTCCTGGCCCAAATTCTATTTTCATTTTTTACAATTTCCATGAAATTCAAAAATATTTTACCTGTGAACATGAGCACTTCTCTTGCTATCATGTTATTTGCAGCCTCCAATATTAATCACATTTAGAGGTAAAAAAAGCCCATTTCACACCTGCTGAACAAACTAACTTTACAGCTATTATTCCAAATATACTAATTTGTACTTATGTGACCCAGAACCCAAGAAAAGTACTCAATTCCTTGCATCTCTAGAAACTGAACTTTAAATAACTTGCAGAGGAATATTTTTTTTTTTCTGGTTCTTCTAAGACTGCTCTTTGCAGCTATCAATCTTTATTAATTAAAAATTCACAAAATTCAATCAAATTCCTTTCCTTTAGATCATGCTAAAGGAAAATGAACAACAAAATGCCCACAGTCGAGGTAGCTGCCAATTCCTTTTCTAGTAAGTGTTTAATCACTGATTTTTTTTAAGTCCAAGTGTAATAGTATGGGAATTTAATCATCGTTTCTATTAGTACAACTGCTTGAGAGGATCTTGACGACATTTCCTTTCACTTTAGTTTGCCCTGTGGATAAGTAGAGCACTTTGGTTCTGTATTGATTTGTCCTTTACTGCAGTGATCACCTTTAATTTTCAAGCATTCACCTTCCATTCATGAGCATTAAATCCCTATTTAAAAGATATAATAGAACTGGAATGGTGGCTCAATAGGGCAATGATCAGTGGAAGAACCCAGATGACTTTATCTGGGTCAGAACTTTATTTCATTAGGTTGAATAGTGATTTCTTGCTTTTTCCTTCTCTGTCTCTCGGGCGGTGACAAGCCTTCCCTCTCCCTAAGGATGTGAAGACCAACTGCCTTGAGATAAGAGAAAAGGAAGGGAAAGAAAGTGCATTTATAAAGGACACTGGTCTACACGTACAGTTTGCAGCATATAAGAGCCCCCTGTGTGTGAATATGGGCTAACACATCAGCACATGTCTGTTTTGAAATGAAGAGCAGCAGGTACATTTTGACACAAATTCAAATCAAACGTGTGCCTTTGATATCATACTGGCAAAACTCGATCATATGCTTTGCTAATCGAGTGTGCCGAGTCTCCTATGCTTATGTTTTTTGGAATTAAATTGCATGACTGTGCTTTGCTCTGTAAAATGTGTAAATGTGTAAATTATGTCAGGACAGATTGCAAATGCCAGTTGAAGAAATAAAAAATATGCTGCACTCATTGTAAAGAGTGCAGGGGTGTGGCCTGGGAGATGGTGAGAAGGGGTTAATGCCTCCTAGCAAAATTCCTGGAAGAAACAGATTGATTTATTAACTGTTATTTGTATTACTAGTATTAACAGCTTGGTGAAGAAACACCAGAAAACCCAGAAAACCCCATTCAGGACTTAGAGCCAGTAAGACTGTACTCTATCAATAAATGTAGAGCCATGGTTTCCACCTGGAAGAGTTTGTTGCACTAAAGTCAAGATGGAATAAATGCGTGGAGTAAGCAAAGGCAGAGTGTCTGAGTGAAAATGGCATGGAGTTACATGTTGGCTCTATTTCAAGAGAGAACTTAAATAAGAACTTAAGACCAGGCCCTCTAAGAAAAGCACTTAAGCAGAAGCTTATGCACAATAATCAACAGGAATGTGTCCTTGAAATAGGGCCAATATATACAGCTTGCTTGATACATTATATTTACATATATGGAATTATTTGATCATCTTTTAATGTATTTTAATTCTATTTTAAATATCCAATTAAGTCACAATTCCCTCTGCTCCCTCATTGTTTATCTTTTTTTCTCATTCTTTCTCCCTTGAAAAAATGATGGGATTACTCTCCAGATACTCCTCTATTCTAGTTTCCTATCTTATTTTAAAGAGATCCTGAAAACCAAGGATTGTATTTGAAATCAAGGTGCATGAAGATCTCAACAGATTGCTTCCTCTTTCAAAGTTTGATCTTTCTCATTTTAGAGAGACAACAAATTCCTGTTCCCATTGAAATCAGGATCAGCAAGAATTTGTGCCTGAGTTCAGCTGTATTAGCATACACCCCACTGTGCAATGGAATCGTCATCCAGGAGTGATCTTGCACCTCTTAGATGAGATTCATTTAAAAAGGTATCAGATGACTGTGCTGAAGCAGATATGAGCTGATTGTGAGATCAATTTAAACATATGTCATTCAGAGCACTGGGAATAAATATACTGATTTTACAGGCTCTCTTTTCTAGCCCCAGCTATTTGTTTAAGTGGGTCATGTTTAACCTACGAAGTTATATAATAATTTCTGTGCCTTTATTACTGAATGTTTAATATTTTATCATCAAACGTATTTTGTAGTGATGTTTGAACTTTTTGCTCTGATGGCCTGAACTTCAGAACTGTGCCTTTTTAGGAGGAGAAAGATCCTTTAAAACCAGCGTGAAAAAAGTATTCCAAGGAAAGGCCATTTGCTATAAGTAACTAACTCCAACTAGATGCAACCTAGTATTACCAAATTTCTCAAAATCCTAGATTAAGGTTTCTCAGGGTTTATTTTTCAAATAAGGATCTGTAAATCTCATACGTGATGATTTTCCTTCCCCTGGAGCAGAACAGACTTACTGCTTCACAGCAAGCTTCCAGATTGGTATGGAACTGCTGAACATCAGTATTCACATGGCCACGGGTCCATTTGAGCATCTAGACATATGACTTAGTGGTCCTGCATTTGAGAACTGGGAACCACACCATATTTATACTTATTTGCTGTACCCAGTAACCTAGAATACTTATTTAATTTTAACCTTTGGAGGTTGTGGGTAGTATGTGCACATTACAATTATATAGTGTAAAAAATTCCCAAGAACTCTCCCTCTACAGCGCTAAAAGCATGGGTATAATCCATGAATTTCCACAGTCTTGATAACTGAGACATTTTTGCAGATTTCATGCCAGAAAACCAGAGAGAAAGAAAATATGAACAGCCACCGTAAGAAAGTCTAAACATCTTGAGTGTCTTAGAGCATCTTAGAGAGGAGTGCTGCAGCTATTGAGACAGATTGGAACAACTGAACTATTGTCACTAAATTTGCAGTAACCTATGGAGAGCATCACCAGCATACAACTTCAGGGGCAAAAGGGGGTTTCTCCTCTTCCTGCATGTAGTTTGCCATCTATCCAATGGTCTGACTGCTTAAAGACCAGCTGCTCCTTCCCATCCAGTTAATGGGAGGAAAGGGCAGTATTAGATTAAATAAAGGTAACCTGGCCCTATAGCAATTTACCGGACTGCTATATATATTTCATCTTTTACCTTCAATTAAGGTAATGTAACAGTCAAGCTGACTATCTTTCTGAAATACATGATTATGTGAAAAATATTTCATCACACATTTCACTATGTCAGGTGTTTTCCTTTAACCTCTAGAATCTGAGTCATGTTATGGCTTTGGTGATTACATACTGCCTATGCCAAAACCTCTCCTATCATTATGAAAGGCTATTTTGTTTTACTTTATGTCTTAAACCTACTCTGTGGTGCTGCGCTCTTGTTTCATTGGGGTTTATCAATTAGCTGTGGAGTTAGCTTCATTTTTAAAAAGGAATTGGATGAAGGTGATGGGAATACATGGTAGAATGTTATGTCACAGCGATAATCTGGGAGACTATAGTAATAGCAATGTATTTGCAAGGCACGTCTACTGAGGAAATACATAGTATTCTGGAACTGAACATTATAATAAGTTTTGAAAAGGCTCTGCATCTTTTTAGGCAACTAAAAATGGTTGAAGGAGAGAATTTCAAATATAAAAAGAATGGAAATTCTTTCTTGGGAAAGACTGAATTTTTTTAACTGGATATCCTTCAAATTGCAAAATCTTGCAGACTTCAAAATTTTCTGAGAATAAAAATTCTGAGGAGGAAGAATTATGTCAGCTTGGTCAAATCACTTATTTTTTTACATTTTTATACCATAATTATGTGATGGATCATGACAAAAAATCAAAAATATTTCCTGAAATACCACATTAAAATTAAAGAACAGAAATGCTTTGCTCTGAGAAAACTTATTTGTTGGGATTCCCACTCTTTTATTTTCATGTAACTCCACATGCTTGTATATTCACCTTCTTTTACAAAGCTTTTTATTTCAATGAACCACATGTTCCAAAGGAAAATAATATTGTTTCTTATGCCTATGCTACCGTGAATCACATTTCCTGGATTTTCTACCAAATTCAGCATAATATTTACTTTTGAAAATCTGACTATTGATTTTGATGTTTAACTTGTCTCATTAGAATATTTGGCCCTTCAGTCACAGGTCTGGCAAACTTGCTAACTGCCATTCTGAATTGCTTGGACTAATATCATTTATTAGTGTAGTATTATTATTAACTAGGAATATCTACCATGTTTTGTCCCTTGATCAAAGTCATTAATTTCTGTTGACAGCCTTCAGGTGGCACTGAAGATGAAAAGAAAAAGATAATTTTTTTTTTTCCCCTCTTAACTGTAATCCTACAATTGTGCTTTAAAGAGAACTTGGTTCTGTTTGTATGATCTTTACTGAAAGGGACTATATGGAGTTCTGTGGCTTCACACACACATTCCCATAAACCCCCCTACAGAAGATGAAACATGACACTTCCTTTGTAAAGGATCCAAGAATCCTGCCCATAATCCATAGATTTCATATGTATGTAATCAACTTTTATTAGTTTTGTGAGGATGAAGCTTCCCCGTCCAATGTGAGCACAATACAAACTTTGACAGTGTCATTAATAAAGAACTGCATGGCTCAAACAGGGGAAGTTTATACAAAGCCTTCCTCCCGGTGCTTTCCATGACATTTGTGTAGTGTAGTCTTGCTATGGCAGACTTGCTGTGTCAGACCCCCAAATGCAAACTGCTTGGAAAAAAGAGAGAAAGCTGGTGCTGTAAAAAAATCACACCACAGCTGAAAAAAGTTGAGGGTTTCCTAAATATCTTTTTCTCCTGCTAATGATGAAAACCTTTGGGTCATGATAGTAAGCCTAATGAAGACAATGGCAAAAAGCCAAATTATTACAGTGGCACTAAATCAAGTCATTGATGGGCAAATTTTAAGGTTTGCTGTTTTGAAGCTTTGATGTTTTTGTTCAGAAACTCAGGTCATTATCTGAAGCCCAGCAGGGACCCAGTTTGGAAATTCAAGTGGCTTTTGAGGCTCTTTTCACCATAACACATGAAATCCATCCTTTCAAACTCAGAGGCAGTCAGAACTATAAATATTACAAAAGGACACCAAGATTTTTTGGAAGCAAACATTCTATATGGGTATTAATTCATCCAGATCTCCAAATAAAAATACCAGGCACAGGATACTGTTCTCAGTAAATGGTCGTTTGAATCATAAGCCAATAAAAAATGGAGCAAAGAATCACTCTGCTTTCCGACACAGCACGTTATTTTCCTTTCACAATCACTAGGATTTTACAGCTGTTCTTACTAAATACCAACCACATTCAGGTGAAAAAAGTATCTTTAATGGTGCTCTCATCTCCACTGAAAAGTAATATTAATGATAATGAGTTTCACATAAACAATTATGCAGAAGTTAATTTTTAAAAATAGTATTTTTGTGCAGATCTTTCTAAGTTACAGTGTCTTGCTTTTATTTATAACTTTTTATGTTCTGAAGATCATAGATTTCATGAGTAATGGCTTCACCAGTGCACTTAATGCACTTAATATGCATGACTTCACCAGTGCACAAAGCTGGACGTTAATTCACAGGCTTTTTAATGATTTTTTTTTTTAAATTTTTGCTTCATCTTGAAAATTTTTGTGGAAATATTAGTTTATTTAATAAGTGGATAACTATATAGATAGCTGTAAGTACCTGTCATGAATATATTTTTTTTCTCTTCTTTTTTCTTTTCCTTCTATCCTGAACCAAAATCCCTTAAGAAGAAAAATAGCAAACACAAATGAATCTTGGTTCTAGAAACTGTAATTCTTAAGTTATACATTTAAACAATTTTTTTTCTCTTTTTAATAAAATAAAATAAGTGAGAAAATTACTTTCTTGTGAAATTATAGAATCATAGGGTAATTTAGATTGGAAGTGACATTTGAAAGTTGTTCAACCTCCAGCACTAATCAGGGCTAACTTCCAAGTTAGACCAGGTTATTCAGAACCTTTTCCAGGCAAGTGTGAAAATCCCCAAGGATGGAAAACCCACAGCCTCTCTCAGACACTGTTCCAGTGCTTAACCGCTTTCCTTGTGAAAACTTTTTTCTTTATACTCAACTGAATTTTCCCTTGCTGTAAGTTGTGACCTCTCATCCATTTGTCTCTCATCCTTTTGCTGTAACCCTCTGAGAAAAGACTGACTTTGTCTTCTCTGCAACCTCCCTTTAGCTGCACCTGAGCTACACGTGTGCTGCAGTTGGATTCCCTCTTTAGCCTTTTCTTCTCCAGGTTAAACAAAGAAAGCTCAGTCAACCTCTCTTCATTCATTGTCAGCTCCATCCCCTTAATCAGCTGAGTGACCCTCCACAGGCCTCTCTTCACCTTGTCAGTCTGTTTCTTGTACTGGATCCCCAAAAGATGGACTCTGTCCCAGATGTGACCTTACAAGTACTGAGTAGAGGGGAATAATTACTTCCATGGACCTGCTGGTTGTATCTTGCTCACACAGTCTGTGGCTAGTCTTTGCCGTGAGGGCATATGGCTGACTCATGTTTAGCTTGTCATCCACCAAGACACACAAGTCCATTTTGGAAGACCTGCTTCCTACTCAGTCAATCTGCGCTTCAGCCTGGAGTTGTTCTCAACTAGGTGTAGGACTTTACCTGTATCTTTATTAGATTTCATGATATTCCTGCCAGCTCTATCTAGTTTAATATCCCTCTGAATGGCAACCAGATCGTTCATTGTATCAAACAGCCCCTCAATTTTTTGTCATCATGACCTTGATGAGGGTGAGCTTCATCTCACCATCCAAGTTGTTCATTGTCCATAGAACTGACTGCTGAGGAACCAGCTATCAATTAGAATTCAAACTGTTGATCATTACCTTTTAAGGCTGATCACCCTTTTCTCCCACCTACCCTGTTCAGATAGCCCCAATTGGGATACAAGGATGCCATGGGAGACAGTGTTTAAAACTTTTCTGAAGCCCAGGTGAACAACATACACTGCTTTCCCTTCATCCAGAAAGCCACTGGTCACTTCATCATATTCAGGTTCCTTGGACACAACTTGTCTGTGGTAAACCCATGCTGGCTGTTCCAAACACTTTCTTGTTTTCCATGTACCTAAAAATGTCTTCCATGAGGACTTGCTTCATAGTCTTACCTAGGATTGAAATGAAGCTGATCAGCCTGTAATTCCCCAGATTCTTCCTCTTACCTTTTTTTCAAGATAGGCATGACATTTGCCATTTTCCAGTCATCAGGGACCTCCCCACATTGTCACAACCTTTAAAAGATGATAGAGAGCAACCTCACAATAACATTGGTCATATTTCATTTAGCTGAGAAATCTTTCAATGAAACATTGTTGAATGCCACTGTAGACAGTGGCAAACAGATTCCTCCTTTAGCTTTACTGCATGTTGCAATGGTACCTGCTCTGAGGATGCAGCAAGGGTACTGCATATGCAGATGCAATGAAGCCAAGAAGGTCCCAGTGTTTCCTGAAAGGCTGCGTTGTTCAAGGTCCTATTTTTCACAGGCAAATAAAAACCCAACCATATCTGAACAAGATTAAAAGTCTGTCTATTAACATCATACAAAAAGGAAAAACAAAAAAACCCCAACAATCACCCCAGAAACAGAGACTGGTTTTGGATTACTTGGTTTCAGAGCCTAGTAAGGGGACATCTTTATGAAACAGGTTTTTGACATCCAATAAGACTTTTTTTAGCCACATGTTATTTCAAGGGGAAGGACAAGAGAGTGGAATCCTAAAACATGTACCTTCTAACTTGAAGATTTGATATGTTTTCCTTCTGCACTATCTTGTCTGAATATACAAGCACAAGTCACTACTGTAACTACCATACATCTTGAACCTCCTGTTTCAAAATCATTAATGCACATTGGTTGCTCTGGCTATCTTTTTATGATTTTTTTTTGTTATTGTTGCACCTAATCCTCATTTTGATAGTCCAGAATTATTTTTTCTCTCATGAAAATACTCAAGACACTTCTTGCTGAACCTTTTTCACATTACGCACTATTCAAAAGTTGCTACAGATGTCGCTCAGAACGCTCTCGTTTTGATCAGTTTCTAAGTTCTCATACTCTGATCAGCAGACGTAGCAAAACAGTGAAGCTCACTTATCTCAAATATGATCTCTATAACCAGAGGACAACAAAGGACTCACTCAGCTTTGTAATAACTGACTAATGATACTGAGTGCCCCATTTCAGATGTTTGAAGGTTTTGCAAATTGTGTCCTTTGGTGGTATCTTATAGTGTGTGCAGAATTGTGGAGGAACCTTCTATAACTAGTTACTGTTGAGAATATAAAGCTGATAGGATTTAAATTATTTTAGCTGATTTCCACTGTTGAGACCTAGGGCTTCCTGCCCCTAACCTGGCTCTCCAGCTCAAAACGGTACTAAACTGTGGTCATGAATGATTGAGACAGTGCAAATGACAGCTAGAAGTTGCAAGGTTGAAACTTTTAGAATTAAATGAATAGATGAACGAAATAAAGGGAAATTTAAAATGGCTATTCAATGGCTATACCTCTGGATGAATGCTTTTGCGAGTGCATTCTTTCAGTTGTACTTTCACACAGCCAAACCAATGGAAAACAATTCTACTTTGCAATAGTGTAAGGAGCAACAGATAGATTATAAAACATACTTACTGCAGTCTGCTACTAGGGTGAGTTTTCTAATTATGAGAAGAAAAACAGCCTACATAAAAGGCAAAGAATTTTAAAACTTTAACTTGGTTTCCCCACTTCTTTTGTTATTTATTTTTTGCAGTTCATTCAGCTCTGACATTAAGATTACACTGGTCACCTTCTTGTTAGTCATGTTTCTGAGTTTTCACCACTAACATAACGCTATATTTGAATGTAAAAATTGAACTGGAGAATCCATTTAAAAAAGCAAAAACTTGGTTTTACTGTTTTTTTGCAAAAAATTAGAAGTTCTTTCTCTCTATACATCTGGTTGTGCAGAGAAGAAATGAGAAAGGCAAAAGCCCAGCTAGAACGCAATCTGGCCGCTGTCGTTAAAGACAACAAAAAAAGTTTTTACAAATATATTAACGATAAGAAGAGAGCCAAGGAGAATCTCCATCCTTTATTGGATGCAGGGGGGAACATTGTCACCGAGGATGAGGAAAAGGCTGAGGTACTCAATACCTTCTTTGCCTCAGTCTTTAACAGGCAGACCAGTTATCCTCAGGGTATTCGGCCCCCTGAGCTGGAAGACGGGGACGGCGAGCAGGATGAACCCCCCATAATCCAAGAGGAAGCAGTCAACAATCTGCTACGCCACCTGGACGCTCACAAGTCTATGGGGCCGGATGGGATCCACCCGAGAGTGCTGAGGGAGCTGGCGGAGGTGCTCGCCAAGCCACTCTCCATCATTTATCAGCAGTCCTGGTTAACTGGGGAGGTCCCGGACGACTGGAGGCTTGCCAATGTGACGCCCATCCACAAGAAGGGCCAGAAGGAGGATCCGGGGAACTACAGGCCTGTCAGCCTGACCTCGGTGCCGGGGAAGATTATGGAGCGGTTCATCTTGAGGGCGCTCACAAGGCATGAGCGGGACAACCAGGGGATCAGGCCCAGCCAGCACGGGTTCATGAGAGGCAGGTCCTGCTTGACCAACCTGATCTGCTTCTATGACCAGGTGACCCGCCTAGTGGACGAGGGAAAGGCTGTGGATGTGGTCTACCTGGACTTCAGCAAGGCCTTTGACACCGTCTCCCACAGCATTCTCCTCGAGAAGCTGGCGGCTCACGGCTTAGACAGGTGTACTCTGCGCTGGGTCAAAAACTGGCTGGACGGCCGGGCCCAGAGAGTTGTGGTGAATGGAGTTCAATCCAGTTGGCAGCCGGTCACGAGCGGTGTTCCCCAGGGCTCAGTTTTGGGGCTGGTCTTGTTCAATATCTTTATCAATGATCTGGATGAGGGGATCGAGTGCACCCTCAGTAAGTTTGCAGACGACACCAAGTTGGGCGGGAGCGTTGATCTGCTCGAGGGTAGGAAGGCTCTGCAGAGGGACCTGGACAGGCTGGATCGATGGGCCCAGGCCAACTGTATGAGGTTCAACAAGGACAAGTGCCGGGTCCTGCACTTCGGCCACAACAACCCCATGCAGCGCTACAGGCTTGGGGAAGAGTGGCTGGAAAGCTGCCCAGCAGAGAAGGACCTGGGGGTGTTGGTCGACAGCCGGCTGAACATGAGCCGGCAGTGTGCCCAGGCGGCCAAGAAGGCCAATGGCATCCTGGCCTGTACCAGAAATAGTGTGGCCAGCAGGAGTAGGGATGTGATTGTGCCCCTGTACTCGGCCCTGGTGAGGCCGCACCTCGAATACTGTGTTCAGTTTTGGGCCCCTCACTACAAGAAGGACGTTGAGGTGCTGGAGCGTGTCCAGAGAGGGGCAACGAGGCTGGTGAGGGGTCTGGAGAACAAGTCTTGTGAGGAGCGGCTGAGGGAACTGGGGTTGTTTAGCCTGGAGAAAAGGAGGCTGAGGGGAGACCTTATCGCTCTCTACAACTACCTGAAAGGAGGTTGTAGCGAGGTGGGTGTCGGTCTCTTCTCCGAAGTAACAAGTGATAGGACGAGAGGAAATGGCCTCAAGTTGCGCCAGGGGAGGTTTAGATTGGACGTAAGGAAAAATTTCTTTCCTGAAAGAGTGGTTAAACATTGGAACAGGTTGCCCAGGGAAGTGGTGGAGTCCCCATCCCTGGAGGTATTTAAAAGACGTGTAGACGTGGTGCTTAGGGACATGGTTTAGTGGCATGGTGGTGTTAGGTTGACGGTTGGACTCGATGATCTTAGAGGTCTTTTCCAACCTCAATGATTCTATGATTCTATGATTCTATGATTCTAATCCATGTTGGTTTACACTTTAAAAAGACTTTCAATTCTTGCTCCAAGAGGGGGAGCGACACCTGGATCATATCAAAAAGGCTATGAACAACTGCAGAAGCCATTTCACTAATATTCTTTAATGGACAACTGCAGAAGGGCACATGGAAATATACTTGCCCTGAGTTGAGATGTAGAAACAACAACTGGCACCAGTGTCTAATTCATCTGGGACCAAAAGCTTCCATCTGAGAGTCTTATAATCTCTTTCCAAGGAGTAAAATCCTTTTTACATAAGCTTAACATCATAGTTCATGAACTGCCTCAGAAGTCTTATTAAACTGGATGGTTTTTTTTCCTTGTCCAGACCTAAACTGCAGGTTTCACATTATCTGACAGTATCCATGACTCAGTATTATTAATTGTATATTTCTCACATTAGTGAAAAAAATAAACAAACGACACACCTTGCTTGAACAATTTTTCATTGCTATCAGATACCAAACGGCCTTAGCACAGCCAACTTGATCAGCATAGATTATTAATTATGATACTGCTGGTACAGTTCAATTTAATCAGAAAAGAACATCAAGGAGTCCAAGAAGTAGGGTATATAATGCAATTTATCTTTGCCTTGTACTGATAGGGATAACAATGATTTGCAAATTGCTTCAGCTACAAATACACAATTAAAAAGAGATAAATATCAAAAGATATGCCACATTTTCAACTCAAAGCCAAAAGTGCAGGTCTTAATCTTAGTAGTCAGTTTTAAAATCATGAGTTAATTCTTCCCTTGATGTGCACGCTTAACTCCCATTAAAATTAATGGGGGTTATACATGCTCATTGAGGAAGAAATAGACCCCATAGTGTGTATATTCTTCAAATAATAAGGATTTGGTAATTACTATATTATTTGTTCATTAATTTTCAATTTATCTTGTAAATGTGTACTCTTTGTGATCTTAGGTCCAATTATACAGAGTAATTTGTGGCAAAAGGTCTAGTGGAGCATTATCCTCTTAAAGGACATGTGGTTTTATAGTACATATTGACAGTACTCTAATTCTCGAACTTTATCACTTGCAGAATACACCAAAACAAGGGAATTTGACTCCTAGCAACCAAATTCTCCTCCTCCATGTGGTGCAAGGTCCTTTGAAATCATTGTGTATATTCCATTAACTTCAACCAGTTTTGGAAAGGCCATTCTCCTTTAATTCGTCGGCGCCCAAGAGTGAGATTCTTAGAGTGGCTGATGATATTCAGGTGCCTCAGTTCTGGGTGCCCAAGGCGAAGGTTGTTTATGAAGAGTATTTTTCAGAGGGAAAGTATTAAACAGTTTCTGAAAAATACCTTTTTTCTTTTTCAGAATATTTCAGACAATTGAGGTAATTTGGATTTGTTGAAAACCTTAAAAAAATAGACATGCTGCTCCCCAAAAGGCAACTCTGTTAATTTATAGCACAAGGACATTGGACCTTCTAGCATTTCCTGAATGATAAAATACACATTGTTCTGGAACAGAGACACATGCAGCTTCTTCTCCAATCCATGGGAATTTAAAATTGCAAGGTACTATCCATAAATAATTAGTATACATTATGACCCTATTAAAAAATCTTAATTACAAGTAATGGAATTTTTAGTTTCAATGGATTTACCACAGTTTATCCAAAACTACCAGCGGAATAGGTCAGAATATTCCCACCTTTACTGACACTCGGTCACTCTTTACTGACAAGAGCGTTACCCATGACCCTGTCAATACTCAACAGAGGGAATCTGGCCTAAACCCACAATGGATTTTTGACTTATAAGCCAGTGAAGAAGCAATGAATGCAAAGAAATACTGCCCTGTTCTTCTCAGAATTCTCTGATCCTTTAAAAAACTAGAAGTTACCTCAGCACAATCTATGGACAACAGACAACAATATATTAGAGACATAGGGGAGGACTGAACTCTACAGCCAAAACCCCCCTCCTTTTCAACAGATAAGACTAGTTGGAGCATTTTACCTGATATTAATGCAGTTTGAACCATTTTTAAAGCAATCTCTAATTTTCTGCAGCCTGATTTCTCATTGCCATGTTTTTGAATGCTTAACGATGGTCATACAAGCTAATGAATATATTCTCTTTAGGAGCCTTTAGATCTTTTTCAAGATGCAGTCTTGCCTTCCTGTCTTGACTCTGTTTTTGAAAAATCCTTTTCTAGTTCTCTTACCCAGTTTTGCTATCTTAGCTACTTCCCAGATAAAGCTGCTAGTACTTATATTCTCCTCCCACTCCCCTATTTTCTGGAACTGAGTCCTTCCCACTCCCTTTTTAACATAAAAAAAAAATTGTCAGTGCCTGATTTTAGGCTGGTTCAGTACAAATGAAGTACATGGACTTATCTGATTATGGAGCGTTTCCTTTATGCACACCAAAGCAAATTCACATTCCTTGGTTCACCTGGATATGTCTGTGCTGTTCCTACATGCTGCATTAGCAACGCAGATGACTGACTTGTGAAGTGATTTACCTTTGAGCGAGGTAGCACATATCCTATGAGCTAGTCTTCATATTGGGTAACTAGCAACTAGTGACTGTGTAAATGTCATGAAAGCGTAAAGCACTCATGGTCTGTAGCCAACGTGACCCAAGGAGAATCCCATGAAAGGTATCATGTGCTCTAGCAGAAGTTTCCTACTTGTCAGTGTAACTTCAAGAAAGAGACTGATGATCACGTTCAATGAAAGCTGAATTCATGAGATTAAAATCTGCTTTGTGACTAGTCATCAGGAAGCCAGGAGAAATTCAAGCTGTCTTGAGCAGATAGTTAAGGGCAAGGAGGAGGAATTTGTAGTACCCAGTGTAGAAAGAGAACTATCAATGACATTTATTTTACTTAAAGTTTTTAATGCACAAGTAGCACAAAATAATTCCTACTCCTTAAAAAAATAAAGGGATTATGATTCTGGGGAAGGGTTAAGGGTTAATGAAAGGCCTTAGAGATTGGCTAAACCTATGAGAATGGCAGGACAGGAACACAACACTGAAGCAACAGAATTTGTTCTAAGAGTAAATTCCAGGATGCTTTCAGGTCAGTTCAGATTTGCATCCTAGGGCCTTACAGGTTTGGAGACTTGGTAACAGTTGCAGCTTATTAGAAATGGTAATGTTTTGTGGCACAAAGTAATTTCTCAATTATACTTTTATGTGACATATACTTCTCCTAAATATTTCATGTTTTAAACAATTTTCTATAAAGGCTGAAGTATTTACCTTTGGAGGAGGAAGATATTTTTTAACTTCTCTTTTCACCTATCACGCTAATTTTTTGAAAATTAAAAAAAAAAAAAAGAATCCTTGCAAACAGAGAGAATATATTCCATCCCAGTGACAATTTTTTATTAATAGAAATTTTATGTGGCTGTCTTGGTTTTTTAGTATTTTTAGGATGTCATGATTGGAAACACCACCACCCTCCAAATTAATGAAGTCGTCTAGCAGTAAAAGACAATCTTACAGAGATTATCTGTTTATAAAGTGTTTGCATTTGAAAAAGCTGCAGTCTACAACTACCTGATTGCACAACAGGGAGACAGACACCAAGTGGGTCGGTAGATCCCTTGTATTTTACATGCTTCATATTTTCTAAAGGGCAACTTAAGCCCCTCCCCTCTCTGTATGCTTCCTTTGTTAACTTCATTTCTTTAACACCCAGTTAGGCACTGCGTAAGAGAGCTGGAGCATGTCCCTGTGTGACCCTCACTAGGCAGTATGGTGCCTAAAAGCTCAGCACCACAGCCGTCAGTGTTACACCTCGCAGCCCCCTTCTCTCACTCTACCGCTCTCCATACACCCACACATCCGTTTGTGAATCCAGGACCAATACAGTGGTCTTGTGAGAAATGAGTTGACAGGTCTCAGTCTAAGTCAGAGTAGACAGATGTGCATGCAATAAAACCCAGCACCCCTGACAGGCGATGTCTGACACCGCCATGGCCTTTTTTAAAGAGGGGACTAAATGTTCTGCAAAACTATTAGGGTATATGTTGAACAGGATGAATCTAGTTGGTTGTGGATAGCAGTGCTTTTAATACAGATGCTAACTTTATTTTGCTACTGTTATATACCGCAATGTATCTTGGATAGCTCTTTAAAAAATAGGTATTTTCATTCTGAGGCAACAGAGAGCTTCATTTGTCTGCTCTATAGATACAGACATTCATTACCCCACGAACAACCTAACTGGCTTTTAAAGACAGCAGTCCAAGGAACAGTTTACAGGTTGATTAAAGTTACAAAGTCAGTGCAAATGCATGGCAATGATCTAGGTTTTCAGGCCCAAAAAGGGACATTTAGACAATTTTGACACCAGCATTTCCCTTTGATCTGTATCTACAATGTATCTCTGCAGAAAAGTTCTGCAGGTACAGTGTGTGCTGGGGAAGCTGAATGTAGGTCAATGAGATGCACTCTGCTTTTTTAAATAAAATCTTTCTGCAGATATTGCATGATTTCCTGTTATGACTGTAGACTTCACATAGAGTATCATACATTTGTTTTTAAAAAACACTTTTCTACTTGTGCAAAAATCATTCATTTTGCTCAAGCCGCACAAACGCACACATATACACACAAGTTTCTATATGTAATGTACCTATTTATGAAGAATTTCTTTTCATGTATTTTCCATTTCTGATTTGTGGCTGACACAGCAGACCACAGAATTTCAAGATGCCTATTCTTGAGCAGTAAATGATGTTAGCCAACAAGGTTAGATGAAGGGCTCAATCCAGAGAAGACTTTCATACCTAAATCCTGTCTAACTCTCAACTTTTGATCTTCAAATCCCTAGCTCACTGTCACCTAAACTTAGCAAGACTCGAGCCCGTAAGTGCCCAGTTTAAGCAACAAGAGATATCTGGGTCCCCGATTTCTGTGACCTAATGCTAATCTCTTAGCTGAGAACCCCGATGTAAGAGCAGGGCTGCCAGGGCTTCCAGAGAGCACAGCAGGCACTGGCAAGGAGCATAGCAGGTCTCCAACACACTGACCTGTCTCTGGAAGTGCCTGGCCCTCCACTGACTGCCCAGAGACTCCGCCGTAAGGAGAAAGCCCAGGAGGCCATTGTGCTGGCAGTGTGGAGGAACTGCCTACCCGGCTCCGTCAGGATAGCATTCACCCAGAACAGCTTTCCTTTGTACATCAGTAGCCCTTTAGATTTCTCTAAATGCACTTACTGCATTAATCCTTAACCAGAAAACAGCTGAAAGCAAGCGAGGTGGGTCAGAGAGAGGAAATGAGCCAGGAAGAGCCAGCGTCCCTGCAGTTTCCACAACTAAGAGAATGTTTAGGCATTTGCCTGATTTGGAACCTGAAGGAATGCGAGATTCACAGGAGAGCATTGAAAATTAAAGATTTTTCTGACTCAGACTTCATGTTATCAGCTGTGATTGGATAAAGGATTTGGGATTTTAGATGAAGAGGGTTTTCGGAATGAAAATGAGCCATGGGAAAATGCATGTGGGAAATGCAGTCTATGCCAGATCTTCTCCCAGATTTTACAATGTGAGAAATGCAGTAAGTCTGGGACAGATCAAAACAGATGAAAAATAAAATAAAGATTGAATACCTTAGTGAAATTTATATATAACCCCATGTCATCAACGTCCTGATTTCTATTTCACCCTTAGAGGAGGAGAGGGGTGTCCTCACGCAGCTGGAAACATTTCTTCTCCGAGCTGGTAAAAGCGGGTGTTGGGTGACGGTACTAGTTGGAATTATTTCTGTTATGTTCCCCTGCACCTTGAAGAATTCTGTTTCAGAGGTAGTGAGCTGAGTGCGTGCTGGTACTGTGTTTGGCCACAGTGCTCCTGGAAAAGTACCTGGCAAGCACAAGCTCAAACTGAAGTTAATGGAGTTTTGCCATTGCTTAAGTTGAAGCCAGGTTTCCAATTCTGGTGTCAAAGAGGCTCTTCCCCCCCCTCCTCCAGTTATGCTGCATGCACCGGCTGCGCGCTTAGTTTATCCCATGCCTATCACAAATATAGCAACGCAGACCTTGTTACCAGAAAGCTCAATTATTGTAATACCCTCTTAGCGGAGCTTAGAGCCAGGCTGCTCAGCGCTGCTCGCTGCTTGCTCCGAGTGTGGCAGCACGTGTGCTCAGCCCTGTGAGCCAGCAGGAACGCATTACACCACGCTGCATTCTTCACACTGCCTGCCTCCGAAGTGGCAGATTGATTTTAAGTTGGCCCTTTCGAATTTTAAAGCCTTAAATAATGCAGGCTCTGGCTATGACTGATCCCCTTCTCTCTGAGCCCTGTCCTAATGGGGAGTTGCGTTCCCACACCACCTGCTTTTCCTGGAACCCTACTGTCACATCACAGATCTGCACCAGATTTTGACTTTTCTGCGCTGAACTGCACGACGTATCTCACCCCCCGTATCATTCCTTTCCCGTCAACCCTTTCCATTTATATACCGCACTCATCCCAATGTTAGCAGAGCCTCCCAAAATGATCGCTGCCATCTCACAAATACAGACTAGCCAGGTTTTCGACGGAGGTGGCGTTAGAGCAAGTTAGCAAGCGTGGCTTAATGATAACAGGTACTCGCTTTTTTCCTCCTGCAGCCAGAGAGGCAGCTTAGCCCTCTCATTAGACCTGAGGTAAGCTGGGTTTCATTTACCACAGGTTAAGAGCAGGCAAATAGGAAGTTAGAGCAGAGCAGCTGACTCTGTTAATCTATACCCTAGCTTAACTTGCGGTAACTTGTTTGTGTAGCCGTACCCTTGGGTGACTCTGGCCACTGTACTTCATTACTCTGTGCCTCTTCCTCCTTCCTCTGCTTAATGGGGCTAATGATGCTTCCTTTGTAAGGCACTTGCAGAATTAAGGATAAGAAATGGAAGTTTCAGAAGAGGTATTATTAATTATCGTTTGTTAGCCTGTCTGTGCTCTCATCGCCCCACCCATCTTTCAGTGTAGTATGCACTCCTTGTGATTTTATTGCAGCTGTATTCTCTTCTAACAATTAATATAGTTATTGGCCCCACAGTAATTACTTTTTCTACCTCATCCTTTTTTCACTTTAAAACATGCATTTGTTTCCTTTGAATTCTAACACGGTATGTGCTGTTTATATAACTTTGTTGTTAGTACATTTAATTTACTTTAATTACAGTTTACATTGGCATAAATGTAGGGAATTTAATTAATAGAGCCATTAATAATATTAATAATAATACTACTACACTGGTTTTCTCTTAATGTTAAAACGTGATCCAAATGTTACAAAACTTGGATGCCTAAGGTTAGATAATTAACCCAAACTCAAGTTCTGGAGCAGTGAAATCCAAGCTGCTTTTTATGAATTCCACCTGGGGATTTAAGGTTTAAACTCTAGGAACCCATGTTTGAAAATCTTGGCTTTGATGTACAAACGTGTTTTTTCACTGTCGGTGTGAATGAGAGAGATGTGATGGTTGCCCTTTCTCCATCTCTCCTCCCACCTTTAACAGGAAGGGCTAATAGGGACCCCAGCAGGGGGTGAGCAGCCTATTCCCTGAGCAGGATCCTTGGAATCACCCCATACCAGAGCATAGGAATGGGGGTTTAATACTTTAAGGCCTGATGTAACCTATCTCCCTTCAGGTACTTAAATTAATGGCTCTTTATACACCCCCGGTTAATAGTCAGTGGAGAGGAACACGCACCTCTGGGGATGATTCAGCCCACCTAAAATCTGAGTCACCCTCTGGAGGCGCCCCTCTCCCTCTCCCCTTCAATTAGAGTGGGTGTTGCTGCTCGGCAGTCATGTGTCTCCCTTCAATGCCCACGCTGAAGCGTGGGGGATCTTGGCCCAGATGCCTTTAGTTTCTTATGTCACATCTTGAATCCTTAGAAAGATGAGACCAACGTTTACACAAAGAAGAAAAAAACGGTAATGCCAGGGGTGGTTAATCTTTGTGCTATTTATCCAGCTACCTATGTATTTGCAATACTTATGGATACTGTCTCGCTTTGATGTGCGGGGATTTACAGATGCAGTTCCATTAACATTAGTGGGAATTGGGTGCACAGATCCAGTACAACAAGATGAGAATATTTGGTAATAAATCTTTTAATATGCATGTAGCATTGACTGGATAATTTGAAACATTTTTAAAATCCAAATAAAAATTGAGTTTTCTACTACAAGAGAAGCTACCCCTAGAGACAAATAAGTGGAATCTACCTCCACATAGTCAGACCCTGTGTGATTTCATATCGTACATAGAATGATCCTTCTTTATCTTTATTGATTACTAGAAGAGTAATACAATTAAAGGTAGCAAAATGCTTTAAGGTTTTTGTTCTCTGGCAAAGAACCAAGAGTTCAAAGTGGGGGTCCTGTCTCGTTATTAGAGAATACCCTAAGAGACAATAATTTTCAGCAATTCTCTCTTTCTCCTCCTCCCCTTTTCATTTCCCACTTTGTGATTTTGGGGATACAGAAATAAACCTCTGTGTGTGTGTTAGCACTAGTTAGTGATGTGCAGATACAAGAATAAAACCTATCCTTTCTTTTTACAACCACAGGTATAAAAGAAGTACCTATCATTATTTCATTAATGATCTGCGGCAGTATTTTCTTGCCTCCTTAGTCACATGTATTCATGTGCGCGTGAGCACACACAAACACACACACACACACACACACACACACACACGTAGAGAGTCTCACGCTTGAGTTTTCTGATGTAGAACACCCCTTGATAAGCACTGCTTATGCCAGGATTCTGAATACAAGGAAATAGAAAAGACATTTAGAAACCATAGGAAAACAATTCTTTTGGTGTTTGAACTGCAGTGTTATTCAGATGTATATAACCACTGCTGGGTGGGGGAACTGCAGGAAATATGCCAAGGAAGAGAGACAAGGGGAGGCCATCAACAAGACAGAGAGAAAAAGACAGAAAATGCTTTTGTTTGCAGACTTGGCTGGTTGACTTGACTTGAAAATAATAATAGGTCCCCATTCTCTCTCACCAGCCCCCTCCCCTGATTCATCGGATATAACATAATTGATTCTCACTGGAGATGGATTTGGAATATGTATTTTGCTTGTTGCTATTGTTTATGTTTACACAGTACATTTACTGCTCGAGGAGTTTTGTTCCTCGTTTACTCACGGCCCTGTTGCAAACCCCTATTGCTTTTCCAGCTGCCACCAGTTCTTTTCTTTTTACCTCATTCTTCACGCAGGGAGGTGAAGAAAGGGGGAACTGCCCTGTCTTGGGGATCATGACAGGCTGGGGGTCTTGCAGGTTATGACATTCTGCTTGATGCAGGAAACTGTCTACTTATATTTGCCTGCGGACCCCTTTCAGAGAGTGGGGCTTGTGTTCCTTCCCTGTTGTGTTTCTGCCTCTACGGTGAGCTAAAACTCACAGGCAGTAAGAGGAGAAATTCCCACACCTGGCACAGGGCTCCCAATAGAAGGTCATAAATTTTGCTGACTACCCATTTCAATGGGGCACCTTTGGACAAAGAGATGATAACTGCCCAGGGCAAATAATTTTTTCCAGTCTGAGCACTACAAGGGAGGACGCTACACAGCAGATCACCTGGCAGGGCTGATCAGGGATTGTCAGACCCTGGGGTGCTAAGGAAGACTCATGGGGGACATCATGGGGGGACGACATGGACAGGCATCAAGAAGCAGCTTTGAGAAGAGCAACAGCCTAGCTATTTCTTTCACAATCACACACAGTCATGAGGCTAGGAAGAGATAGCTATGGGAAAAGGAGGAACGCGAAAGGGAGGAAAAAAGTGTATAGAAAGAATAGAGAGAGGAGGAGTCCATCTGGGGGCTAGGGAAGAAAGATCAGCAAAGCCTAATGGCAAGTGGTTGGCTACGATGATACGTTTTAGCAGAATTGGCATTATTTTTAAAGTGTTCCTGAAGTTTTTATGGCTCCGGGCCCCTATTTCATCTTAATTCATCCTTGGGGGTAAAGACTCAGCTGGATGGATCTCAATCACTCCCTTCCCTTTCTCACCCCTTGTCATCATGTTCTCTTCCTTCAGTACATTTTCACCATGGTTAGAAATTCCGACTCTCACTCCCCTTCCCAAGCGACTACCGTGGCGCCCTTTGGAAGGTGCGCGGTGCCCCGACTCCCACGGAGTCGAGTTCCATTGGAACTGCTGGTAGTGCATTCATCAGCCATCTGTCATTGCAGCTGCTTGTTGAAGAAATCAACTACTTTTTTTTTCCCCCTCTTTTTTTTTTTTAATACTTTGGCTAGGAGGGAAAAAAAACCTCAACCACCAAAAATTAAACAACAACAATAATGGCCCGACTGTTTCCCTGACAATCCAAACACAATCTGCTGCCCACAGTCACAGCAAAGTGTCACTGAGGGGAAGCAAAATCCTCATGGCCTGGTGGATTTGAGAGTATCTATGGGCTTTGTTTTGTTCTCCTTTTCTGTAATAGGTGTAAAACCCTTTTCTGATGGGAGGATAACTCATGTGGAGTTTCCGTGACTCAAAAAGACTGAGCTATGGCACGTCAAACTTTATCAGCCAGTTGTCAAAGTAACTTTTAGCTGAGAGTCTCAAAAAAACAGCAGTGTTTTTTAAAATCCCACCACGTGTTTTTTACTTCATTGTATTTTCCATGATTGAATAGAAACATTGAGGAGAGGTGATAAAAACTGTGCAAACATAGGGTAATATTTAACGGTGTCAGGAATCTATGCTTCAGGCCTTCCAGCTTTCCAGTCTTCTTGCATTATAATTTGATCTCTTTTCTGTAACTGTCTTTTGAAAGTTAGTGAAGATTAATCTGTTCACTTTATTCACATCCTGAGATCTTTATACATTCAGACACCTTTCTGGGTCCCAGGTCGTGCTGTCAGCCTTGTTCATGGCTATTTCAGTGGTGACTCCCAATGAACCAGAGATCACTGCAGCTCCCCAAACAGGAGGCAGGCAGCCCGAGCACAAGGCTCTTGTACAACTTTTGAAACAGAGCTGACAGGTCCTGACAAAGCAGAGCAAGCTTTGTTGTCCACAGTCGCACCATGGCACATAAATTTTCCTATGCTTTTCTTTTAATTTGCTTTTGGAAAGAGAGAAAGGAAAAGGTTATCTCTCCATGTCTCCCCTGTAGGCAACTGAGAGAGAAGCAGAATATAATGAGAAGGCTAAGTGTCTGGTAAAATTAAAATACACAAACCATTAAAACATTTAAAGGGTAGAAAATAAGAGCGCTCACAGCATCTGTTTTAGGTCAGCACCTAAGGAGTTTCTTACAGCCGATATGGGAACTCTTAAGAAACACGGACGTTGTTATACACAATAGCATCGTTATCAAAAGCAAAAAACCCACAGAGGGAGGCCATGGCACTTACAGTGTGGGAACATGAGTCTACCAAGTGTGAAGACTGTGAAAGCAGCAGAGGAAAGCCCTGATCTGGCCTCTTGGGCTGGTGGCACAGGCTGGTATGTTTGAGCTCCTGGACAGTGCATCTGGCACTCCCAGCAATAAAACCTGAGTTGACAGGTTTACGTCTCCATCTATACAATACCGCTGCACCACTGCAAACTGATATGTAACATCACACATATTTTATACTTCTATGTATACATGTATGTAATTGTCCCTGGAGCCACAGAGATACGGAGAGCTTTTCTTTCCTTCTCCATTTTTTTTTAAATGAAAAAGAACAGTTGTCTTCCAGTCTTTCTGATCAACTCCTGGAAAAGACGGGGATAGGCAGACTTCAAATCCAACTCAATAACTGCCTTTTTACTTTTTTATGAATTTCTTTTTCAGTTTCCCATACTGAAGTTCTCAGCCTTTTGATTTGACTCACATAGTAGAGGGGGCTCAAAATGAAATGGAAAGTAAACGGGCCTCATTAATCTCAAAAGGCTTCAGATTTTTATGTAAAGCTATCTTATTAAGATAGGTAGGTATTTCCAGGTAGGAATTCTTTAATGTTTTCTTTCTTTATTAAGTATACTGTTCCTCAAAATCACCTGCCAATAAACTAGTCAAGCTTAAACACCTGTCTGAATCTCATGTATGTGAAAGACCATATATCTTTCTCTGGGAAAGAAATTGGGTTTAAAACAGGTATAAATATTTCACATAGTGACTTTTCTGACTGTTGTTTTGGAATAACCAAACGTGCATGCTTTGGAGGCCTCTGTCATGCAAAACTCCAAAAGCTCCATTCAGTTCCACTAATAGTCATTTCTCCTGGCTGTGAAAAAGGTTTTATATCCTGCCATCTCTACAAAGCAAAACCAGTCTCCCCGCCTGTGCTTGTGGAGATCCTGCTGAGGAACAGAAGGGATACATTTGCCTAACATAAGCAAAGTACTTAAACAGAAGTTTTAACTTTTGTGCAGGTAAGATCCTCTTGACTCAAAACCTTTGCTGACTTGCATGTGTGCCCCTTTTCCCTGTAAATCATTTCTAATTGTCCATGGAAGCCAAACACTTTATTTTCAAACTTTGAAATGATGAATTTTTCCTTTGGGTTTATTTTTTAATTTTATATTTGAGTTTTATTTTTGTAACATTTTATTTTAAATGTTGTCTAAGTTAGTAGTAAAACCGATCCCTCAGCCTCCAACCCTTTTGCTCAAGGACAGACCACCTGCTTGGCCTAGTTTCAGCCAATGTTTATCTTTCTGAATTTATGTGTAGATACATATTAGATCACTGTTCATTTAATCCTGTCCTATTCTTTGGCACCTGCTATTACGAGCCTTAAAGGTTTACACTATTTGCAATTTCTTCTGTACAGAACTTAACACCATCTTTATGTCTCAGGGTATATATTCTTATATTGATATATGGAATAAAAGGTGGTGTGCAGTTCACATGCAGTTGTTGCTGTTGTAGAAATGGTTGCTTTGCATGGGACTTCATGTCAGATGTGGATGTGATATTCTGCTTGCATGAGCTTTTGCAAGTGTTTACTATGGATGAGAAGCTCAGAACTGAACTACCCCAGAGAGCAGAACCCCAAAATCAAAACAAACAAAAAACCCAGTCCAAGCTGGAAATGGCCCTCTCCTTGCTCACAAAGTGGGTAACTAGCCAAGTGATTATAATTCCAGGTACTGGATGTGAATGATTTTCAAAGGAAAATGAAGATTTTTTCATACTTTTCATACTTTCCTCTTTAGGGATAAGAGTCTGTTCACACTCAAGGGGAGCTTTACATCTGAGAAGACATAATCCAAAAAGCTACCTGTCTAGAGAGGAGCTTCTAAGTGCAAGGATCACAGTCTAGGACCTGAAAATGTATGTTAGCAGGAAAAGGAATGTAATATAAAAACAGACCAACCTCAGAAAGAAATGAACTCTAACGGAAGTAAAGATATGCAGGATTTCACCCAGCATGCTTGTCCGTCTCCTCCCGTGATCAACCTTCTTTTCCATATTGCTAATATTCCTCAGGGTGTCAGTCAAAGTCAGTTGGGAGCTAAGCATGTGAGTCAACCAAAGCCATTAGTGCAGATTATCAGCCTTTTGTCAAAGAAATGAGCAAAGTCACTACATGCTGATGAAGAACTTTATAACTGCAGCCTA
This sequence comes from Aptenodytes patagonicus, assembly GCF_965638725.1. NCBI lineage: Eukaryota > Metazoa > Chordata > Aves > Sphenisciformes > Spheniscidae > Aptenodytes > Aptenodytes patagonicus. The sequence goes on along the minus strand of NC_134955.1, from coordinate 57,921,500 downwards.
AAAGCCACATGGAGGAAAAGATGTTTAATTCCTAAAACAGGTCCAGCTTTCAGAAGAGTTAAAGTAGAGAAGAATCTCAGCCCACGCTGTGAATATTACTCATGATATTATTTGAATATCATAAACAAATAAGACCAATGATTCTGTGTCTGCAGCTTCCCAGCTACACCGCTATTAAATTAAAGGATGAATTCCATAGTCTTGCACAGCAATAGTCTGTTCTAGTACTTACACCATAATTCTTTGTCTTGCAATATGAAGTATTTGAGTCTGCACTTAATGCATAGGTATAACATCAACGAATGCTGGAGAAGCAAAGTCTCTCGTTTTTTATTTTTACATTAAAGAATCATATGCAAAAATAATGATTTGGCCTTTTGGTCTCCCACAATAATTTAAACAAGTCTATTCTGTTGATTTAACATAGCTTCAATTTCTGGAGCACTACTCAGCATATATCTATAATCAGGAATAGCTTACAAAGGTAGTGCTTAGCAATGTTAAAGGAGGCACGCTGTGGCAGCCTTAGAGCCACCCTTAGAAATAGGAATCTGCTAGTGAGAGTGGAAACTGTGTTACATAAAGGATTCTCATCAAGTCAATCCACTTAGCAGGGAGGATCAAGATGGATTGGTGTTATGAGGGATATAGTCTTATAGCGCTCAGAATGAGGGCACTGGTGGTACCCCATGTGTTGCTAACTGCCTTACCTGTGTAGGATAACCTCTTTAACCCCTTCTCTATTACAAACTTGGTGCTAAGGGAGGTTAGTACTGGTGTAAAATCACCTGAATGACTGTGTTTTGTTTCACTTAACATGAATGAACTATATTGTTTTGGTCTGAGAGGCTGTTGTGCTATTTATTGGCACCAGGGTTTCATGCCATCATAAAGTTCTACTCAGAGTGCACTCAAAATGCAAATTTTCAATTAAATTTCTTACATTCATGCCAATATAAGCTGTTAAAATTTTCAATTTTTTTTCTACTGCACCAATATAATAACTTTATAGCACTGAAATTAGGAGCTAAAGACCTTTTCCAAAAGTGTTCACAATTATTTTATCCATATTTTTATTATTCATAAAAGTGGCAAGAATAAAGTGAGGCAAATTTGCATTTCATATCGTACTAAAGCTACTCCACATATACACCGTAACACATACCGAGAACAATGAGATATCCTGTCACATGTATGCATTTTCTAAAACTGCACAAAAGGAGGATTTCAGGGATGCATAAATTAACTTCCTACCTTTAAATTTTTAACCCAGGCTGTTCCCTGAATGTGAACTAAAATCAAAGGACAGCTTTCCCCCACTCTTTTGCTCCCTGCAAAAAGAGGACACATATTGTCAGTCTTTCCTCCCTTAAAGTTGATAACTTAAGAAATTTAGTTACTTGGATACTGAAAGATGGTTTTAAGAGAGTTTTTTTACAATTCTTCTATTCATGACTTTTTTTGAGTGGGAGGGTGCATATTGTGGCTATTGGTAAGAAGCCACTTCAGCTACCCTAACAAATTTCTTTTTGGAAGCAAATGAATGACCTCTCCATACTTTGATATGTGGGGAGAAACAAAGTTTAAATCAAGTTTCAATGCGTTCTTGAAGTAGAAGAGATGAATGAAGCCTTTATCCAGGATCCTGACAGTGATCGGGACATCCCAGAAGCACTTTCTTGCAGGTTCTGCAGAAATAGAGGGACCTGTACATACATTTCCCTGAACTGGCATTGTTAACCCTGGCCTTCACTGGAGCTGAAGTAGCCAGTTGTGATGGATGGTTACATTTGTTACATCTATTGAAATCTGCTTTCCAAATGTCAGAAATAGGCAAAATAATCTGCTAAAGCATTTTCGTTGACACCGTTTTTTGCAAAACCTGCAGTCTGATTGCAGACCTTTTCAGAAGGAGACAAAAAAGGTCAAATTTGTAGATAAATGGTTATGAACTATTAACTCCCTTCTAGTAACAGATGATATTAAAAATACAATCTTAATTAATTCCTTTAGGGTCACATTTATAAATTAGAACCATATATGCAAAACTTTCTATGGGAAAACAAATTAGATTGATTCAAGTAGGAACTAAAGAGGAAACGTTCACAATAACAGCCACGCTGGACAGTCGGTGTAGGTGAATGCATTTTACCTGGCCAGCGAGTAATTTTACAGCAACTTTCCCTCTTACTTTTTAAGCCTTGTTTGCAGATTGCCCTGAAGCAATCTACAACTGCTTTTTCAGTTGAAAATTTAGCTCTATGAACATGTTAGTAGTACTGTTTGCACACAATCTTGTGAAAAATCTAGCAAACCAATAGCTATCATAAAGTACAAATGCATTTGTTTTCCATAATTACACAGAAATCATGACTTAATAGCCCTAAGTTCCTACTTTAACAACCTGAAACCATCGCACTTAACATAATCTAGTAAGAGATTGTATAACAATGCAAAAATTACTATTTTCCCCACCTAATTCAGACAAAAATCAGCAATAAACACATTCCAGACAGTATTCAGGGTTTCATACTTATCTTCATACAAAAAAGTAATTGCCTTTTATTGACCTGAACTGACTTGCATTTAAATCAAGGGAATTCTGTCAGTGATATGGGACCAGGTCTTAAATCCTTTACGTTAAATTTGCACTCCAATCACCAGTTCTTTAGTCTATATTTGAACTGATTTCTAAAAAAATATTTTTTGCTGTGTTCAACACTGCTTAGCTAACTCACTGTTTCATTAGTTTTTGCACACTGTTTAGGCTCCCACTCAGAATTAGAAGTGCTGAAATACCAGAAGAAAAATTCTTTCTTCTGGGTTTTGCAGCCTGCTCATATGGAATTATTACAAAAAATCTTGTGATGTCACCCTCTTTCATTCCCATTTTGTAGATCCAAGCATCTGGATAATGCATATAAGGACCCAAACTTCTGGATGATTATGTGAAATAAAGTTAATCCTCATAAATTCAGTTATAATTATCCACAAAACTGAGTTAATTTGGAGCAGCATAACTAAATAAAAAAAAAAAAAAAGAAAAAAAAGGATTTAGTAAAATATTTCCTTTTGTAGCATAACTGTAAGGTATCAACATGTGAACTGTACAGTTTGGGTGTGCTGATTACCCAAAGATATTTTCATGGTAGCCTGAGACTCCACACATACCAAAATGCAAAACCACATCTGTTTTCTCAGTTTAAATTGCTGCATGATGCTCACTCAGCCTCTGTACTCTGGCATGTGCCAAACCCATGGCTGAATAAAGAGAATGCCTGCCAAATATATCCACTTTCTAAAACTATGCAAATGGAGGACTTTGGGAATGCATAACTCAACCTCCTTTCTCAAAGTTTCATTAACAATATCCCTCTTTGTCACCAGAGCAATGTAAACAATTGCAGTTAAAAAAAGAGGCAAATCCCTACCTACGTCATGATACTTTCTCACAGAATTTGGGTAAATTAGTTGTAGTCATAAAAAAGGAGACTTTTCTAAATTGCTTTGCATGTCTATATTACAACGGAACGTGATATGGTGAGCGTGGCTCAGCCAAAACAGACCTGGGCCACCCTGAGCTGGGCTGAGGAAAGGCTGTGCTGTGGTTAAGCAACTGAACTAGGACTAAAGATCTCAGTTCAAGCATTCAACCCTTCCACAGACTTTCTGTGTGATCTTGGGCTGCTCAGTACCAACAGCCTTCAGATCCTGAGCTATAAAAAGTTAGTAATTATCTTTCTTTTCTCCCATACTTTGGCTGTCTGATGTGTGTAGACTGTCTTTTGCTTTGTACAGAACCAAGTATAACATCATCCCGAGCTCACCCAATACTTAGAATCATAGAATAGTTTGGGTTGGAAGGGACCTCTAAAGGTCATCTAGTCCAACCCCCCTGCCGTGGGCAGGGACATCTTCAACTACACCAGGTTGCTCACAGCCCCGTCCAACCTGACCTTGAATGTTTCCAGGGATGGGGCATCCACCACCTCTCTGGGCAACCTGTGCCAGTGCCTCACCACCCTCAGCGTAAAAAATTTCTTCCTTATATCTAGTCTAAATCTACCCCCCTTTAGTTTAAAGCCATTCCCCCTTGTCCTGTTGCAACAGACCCTGCTAAAAAACTTGCCACCATCTTTTTTAGAAGCCCCCTTTAAGTGCTGATAGGCTGCAATAAGGTCTCCCTGAAGCCTTCTCTTCTCTAGGCTGAACAACCCCAACTCTCTCAGCCTTTCTTCACAGGAGAGGTGTTCCATCTCCCTGATCATTTTCATGGCCTTCTAGCATTTCACTACCAATAGCTATCTATTGTAATTGGTCATTATGTTTTACCAGAAGATTCTTCATACAGAGCCAACGTAGAATTTATCAAAATATTTGTGTAACCCCTGAAGTCAGAACAAATCACCCATGCACAAAGTTCTTGGGAATTCACAGACATCTGTCCGGTAAATAAACATAGAAAATGTAGAAAGGACACAAGCTGAACGTTTTCAGTGTCTTTCTTTGCATGTCAGAACATTAACCTACAAGAGCTGCTTCCTCCTTCCCAGCCCGCAGATACCCTCTACTTACCATGAGATATTGAGCAAAGGCTGTGCTCTCCCTCCATGCTTCTGGTCAAGCTCTTCAGCACCCTTACATTTAATTATTGCTATTATTCCACAATAACTAGACTACCATTCAGAAGTAGACTAAAATGTCCTTAATTTTGAATCAATTGATTTGCATGAAGATTCTTATGCAATGTAGCAAGGAGTAGACAGATGGATAACCGGGTTATCAAACCCGGTCTCGTGTAGTTAGCATACAGATAACTATGCCACATACGTTTAGCGCACAGCAGTCTATAATCCTCCTACAACACCAGGCACATCAGGCTGCCTGATGTTTTATGACAGGCTTAGGATCTTTAATAGAAAAGCTGCAGTGTATCAAGGGAAGCATTCAGGAGAGGTTAGGAAGATCACCCAAATAGTAGGTGGTAAAAATATTTCCTAACTCCAAACTGGGCAATGGTTTAGCCTAAGCATCTGCATAGTTCCTAAGTTAGGTGTTTTCAGGATTTCCCCCAAACAGCCGCCCTTTATCATCTACACCTGAATTTGAAAATGAATCTGTTCCAAACTTGACTGTGCCACTGATTGTATGGGAGAGATGTGGCAGAAAGTTAGCTAGGTAGATATCACAGGTCTTTCTTAAGCACTTTGAAAAAAAGAATGCAAAACTTTCCCTTTAGCTCTTGATATGATACAGGAAACAAGGGAAACAAACAGCAGTGGGAACAAAAGATGAAGATTAAAATTCTATGGACATATCACTGTGGGGACATGGTACCTAGTGGCAGTTAATTTTTTTCACTTTTTACACACAACGTCAGTAATTCCTCTTTTATTGCCATCTGAATGGAAAAGATCTGAGATTTTATAAGCATTTATTGATCTTACTATAAAGAACAACTTTTTAGGAAAAATCTGAAGAAGGAAGAGGAAGTGGACTGCCTAGCACTCAGACTGTCCATGAGCTTTCCAGAAAAAAAGTCACTTTCCTTCCACCAGCAAAGTTCTGAGTAATTCCCTTGAGCTGCTAAGCACTCCCATCCTACTGAAAGCAGAGAGAGATCAGCAGCATTCATAGCTTCTCAAGAGATGCTCAACATGTTGTAGGATGGATCCAGCAAGAAGTGATCTTGAAGAGCAGGTTCACAGAAACAGACCTACTCTATTGCCCTGAGGCAAGCATTTCTCCAGTAGTTAATTTGTACAGAATTCAAAATTCAGTTAGGATAGTGATAAAACACAATCCTTTCTGGAGAAGAACAAGGTAATTACAGGCAAGGAACTGTGTTCATGCAACACTGCAATTGCAGCGAACGCCCCAAGTGGTCAGAGATGCAAATGTGAAGGATCCAAGAATAACGTAACATGGCTGTGATGCACACAAATATTATTTCTCACTCCTACTTTCCCCATCCAAAAAAATCTAGGCTAAGAGAAATAATGATCATGTAGATCATTATTGCCCCAGAACACGAGACAGTCACAGCAGAGTCAGCATCACTGCAGGAGCCCCTGAGCTGATATTGCCGGTCATGTTTCTATGTGAGACCTGACATACAGGAGGTAACAGGGAGCTGGTTATTTTTTAACATTCATTTTGAATGAGGCTGCTCTAAGTTTACACCCAGCCTCCTGTTCTCAAATTCAGCACATGCTCATATCGGACAAATCTTTACTAACTGCAGAGTAATTAGGCGGCAGAACAAATTTTTCTGCATGTATGCTCAAATACACAAAGCCCCCGTGTATGTGGTGCATGTGTGGACGTTCATATGTGCAAGCACTCTGCATATATATTTTGATTTTTTTTCCCTCGGAGGGCCATATTGGGTACATAATAACGCCTTTGTCCCCGGACCCCCCCATGCCCACCGACACATGCACACCCAGTCAGATCCAACGGACCTTGCAGGAGTCAAGGCCAGGGCTTTAATGCTTTGCTACCATTTTTGATGAGACAGCCTCCTTCTCTGAAAAGGACAAGCCGGAGCCATCTTTCAGGAGTTTTCTTTCCCTGACAGAAATCAGCAGGGTTAGAATAAACTGCATAAGTTATCAGCTCCTCAGGAAAGAACATGAAAAAAGCCCTTCTATCACTTAATGAAAAATAGCTTCTTTTTTGGACAGAACTTCATAGGCTTGCAATCAAGCCGTGGCTCCCCCCTCCCTTCCTTCCTTGACGTGCCATAGAGGCAAATCAAGTCGGCATCTATTAATAATATTTTCCCCTGCTCCTTTCATTTCTCTGCATGTCCTACCACTGTCAGGCCCCGTGATGGAGCAGCGCCTTTATCTCGTCCGAGTCTGGTCTGTCAGGGTGATAAACAATTCTAACAAGAATCAGAATAAAGATCTTCCCAGTAGACTCGGCGGAGAGATAGAGGCTTTTCTCATTTTCTCGATGGAAAAAAAAAAAATTTAATCTAGCAGCTCCGGCTTTTTTCAAGCGTCACATTCAAAGAGATGCAAATTTGTCAGAGCTGAGACCCCGGCTGACTCTCAGCACTGCGTGAATGTCAAAGGGGGGACTCGAAGCCTTTGACATCCCTGCCTTTTTTGGGGGCTATCTGCTGCAATAAAAAAAAGGAGAGGAAAAAAAAGCAAATGCTTTGTAGTGTGTGTTTCAACAATTTTCATAAGTTTTCTTCTGAAATAAAATAGTGCCGTTGGGAAGGTAAAGTGAGAGAGAGAGAGGGAAAGGCAGAGAGAGGGAGTGAGAAAGAGAAAGAAAGGGGCAGAAGGGAACATAAACTTGTCCATTTGGATTTAAACATGCCACATTAATAGTAAGATTTTTATTATTTGGAAAGACTTTATTTAAGATTGTGGGTATTTGTTGTACTTCACACACACACACACACAAAACAATCCATTTGCATAAGCCTGAGATGGATGCTATGATGATAGCATTACATGTGCATGTGTCTGTCCTCATTTGTTTACATGTGTGATTTTGAATGTGTGAGCAACCAGATATGCATTCAGATTTATAGCTATTTAAGAAGTGCAGATTGTGTGTGTATCTGCACCTATCACAACTCTGTGTATTATTAGGTGTTCTTTTGCTATATGCTGACCATGTACTCTCCGCTGAATGAATCAGAAATTAAGCTAGTACTCTGAAGATCATGCCATCTGAAGGACAAATACAGAAAATATATAACATGGTTAAGAGCTCAAGCACGAAGATGATCTGGGGGGATTTTTGTTGTTGTTGTTTAATTGGATTACATATTTATTATTTTATTAATTATTTACTTAGGGTTTTTTATTATTATTTTTGACCTGTACTGTGGGGATTATTGAAGCAATTCATCTTTAAAAGTCTTGGATAAGGAAAGACAGCTGTATAACTGTCATAGGCTGGATGAAATGTGTCTTAAATGTGTGTGTCCCTTGAGAATATAATCTTGCAGGAAAAAGGAGGATTTCCTAAATGTTGAACTCTTGGAGTCATGTGAATTCTCAACTGTCTCTGGTTTCATGAAAATAAATAAATATGCCTACTGCTGTAAGCGTGAAAATGTGACCACAGTAAATCCTGAAGCTTTAGAATTTAGCAGATCCCCTCAAAGCAAAGTGTATTAAGGAGCTGTTTCCAAGCCACACTTCTCTACCAAGTATATCTATATATGTGCAATGGTATTAGTATAGCACCACAGTTTGACCATTTCTGCCCAGAGCTCCGTGCCAGGACAGAGACAAAGGTGGCCTTTTCCAGTCATATCTGTGTATTTCTTCCAGACTTTGGCTATCAGAGACTTTTCTTCACCCTCTTAGTATGACTTATGACCACTCACAGCAATTCCCAGGAAGCTTTTGAGGCAACTGCCTTCCTCTGTAAAGTATTCTGGGATCTACTGGCGATAAGCAGCATATAAGGGCTGAAAACTACTGTGTCAATCCAGATCAAAAGGGCCTAGTTTAATCCACTCACTGTTTCATAGTGCTTGTGACGTGTGGGCAAAATATTGGCAATGGGTTACGGGAATGTCCTGCTTTTCATTGCCCTTGTCTTCAGGCTCATTCTGAATTCAGTTAACACCTCCTCAGTCATACCTATTTGGGCACGCTGCACTCTCTCCTCAAGACTGTTGCTGAAAACTCTGATCATTAATTACTAGACTCTTACTTACAATCAATGCAAGTGCTAATACTCTCCAGTCTCCATTCAGCCTGAATTGGTTAAATAATAAACTGGCTTTTACCGCTGTAATGATCCATTTGTAAGGGAGTTGTCCTAGAAACTCCAATACATCGCATAAGGCTCTATTCAAATAAGGTATTGAAGTGCTTTTCTCAGAGGCTCCCAGATCACTCACTTTTTTCTTTCTCTAAAAAACCGCATCCAAGTCATTATCGTAGCTGGGAAGTGGACTTGCAGGAGTTAGGGGCCTAATTCGGATAGGCTGTGCGGAATCTGCTAGGCTGTGTTTAGTCACCATCCCGCAATAGCTGGCTTGGGGCTGGGGCAAGGGGTTTGCTGCATGCCCAAACGTTCCTGCTCTGTGGAGGTGCATACCTGGATGGGACTGACATGTTTTTCTTCTTTCAGCAAGGATGCACTTGGCAGGTCCCACTGCTATTCATGCGCTACAATCCTGGAGGTGATTGCAGTCTCCAACAAGAAGTAAAATGCCACATCTAGGTACGGTCTCCAAAAGTAAGGCATGACATGAAGGAACAGGCAGGTTCAATGTGCAAAGCAGCAGAGTGAGCAGGGTGGGAGCTGGCCTGAGACCACTGAGAGAGCAGCTGGATTTGAGAGGGGAAAACACAACTACCAAAAGTAATGGACACTGAAAGATGCGAGAAAATTTGGGTGGATAAATGAAGCTTATATAAAAGCTTTAAACCATTTAGTTGCTGGAAAGGAGTTACTTCTTCGTCTAAAGGGAGAATACTTCTGTGTCTGCAACTGAAATGCCACAGTGTCAACTGAAGCAAACAGATCTGAATAAGACCCTGATATGACAGTAAGATTCTGAGGTTAAGATGCTCAGGATCAGTTTCCAGTAACTGGACACACATTCAAGTCCTTTAAAAAGTGTTCTGTAGACCTTGCTGTTCCCATCAACGTCAACAGGAGCTTTGTTGAGTTCCTAGACCTTTTTCCTTTTTTTCTCCAGAAAGTTAGATGACTTCTTCAGATGCTTAGATACCTTTAATAACTGGATTGTTTAATACTGGCAGTCTCCAACACTGTTATTCCTCTGCTAAGTATATCATCAATATGCTCTCCTGAGTTATTTCAAGAGACACATGTTGGGCTAAATCAGAACCCAAGTGACTGAGCTAAAACTGCAGGATGCATCGCTAAGTCCTAACTACAGATCGCATTTCATTCTAATGTAATGTGAACTGCCAGAAAATTATAAGAACCCAGCAAGGAAATAAAAATAAAAAAGGAAAAACTAGCTATATGTGATTTTTCATAACTTATGCTGTGCACAGAGCTTGCAAACAATTTTTGTGTACAGGAAAAAAACCTTCACACACAACATCTCCTACTGGTTCTGGGTATGATCTCTATTATATACACATTTCACATATACTGAAGAAACAAAGACAGAGTAAAGTAAAGCATTGAGGGATTCGTCTCCTAGCTCACAAAAAAATATTCTGCTTTACAAATGCAAAAAAATAATGAGTCTCCTGTAGTAGGAAATGTAGATACAAGGGAGTGGTGTTAAGTCTTGTTGTAAGATCTGGTATGTTTTCAAGCACTAGCCTTCTTTAATAATGCAAGGACAACAGCAGTGTATTTGGGATTTCTTCAATGAACATTAAAACAACATTCACATTCAACATCTGTGAAAAGTTTTTTTTTATTGAGATGGTTATAAATTCAGGAGTTGCCATAAATACTTAGCAAATAAATAGAGTCCATATTATAAGCTTCTGTAAACCTTGAAACAGTTGCCTCTACATACACCCTTTTATTTGTCATTAACTGAAACAATTCCACACCTAAACCAGTGCCAAATCCTACCCTCACCCTCCCTGCGGCAAGTCCACAGGAGTCAGTGGTGTCATTGTTGACTTAATGCAGGGTAAGTCAGCCTGAACCACGGCAGCAGCTCATTAGATAATTCATACTTTAGTAGATTTTGTTCAATGGGCAATCAGTTTATTATTTTTATGGGTTCACTATAATCATCATTCTGCCTGCTGTCCTCTATAGTAAGGTTTCAGCTACATAGCTGGGCCTGCTCCTGCAAACCTGCAGCATTTCTGCATACAAATAGCATAGGGAGGGTTTGTAGGATTTAGCCCCTGGTTTATAAACTGCGTAAATTATTTTAGAAGTCATGTCAGGTATAGTTTATTCCAAGGTTTGCTTGCAAATTTTAATCAGAAAACACAGAAGGGATATGCAGTTTAGATTGAAATATTCTTTCACCTTGTACTCTGCGCAGGTTGACTTACGGTGGGCTGATATAACTGGCAGAAGTTACAGCATGCATGATAGAGGAAGGCTGGACACAAACTAGAGAAAACACATAAAGAAACATTTATTTAAAAAAAGTAAATCAACCATAAAGATCCTCCCAGTAGACCTGGGAGATGGAAGCCTTTCTCATTTTCTCCATGGCAAAATTTAATCTAGCGGCTTGGCTTTTCAAGCGTCATATTCAAAGAGATGCAAATTTGTCAGAGCTGAGACCCCAGCTGACTTTTAGCACTTTGTGAATGTCAAAGGGGCTTAAAGGTTGAAGTGTCTTTACCTCCCTCCATCATGAGTAATTCAAAACCAGACTGAAAATACAAAGCACCCACCTCTACCTGTTTGTTCAGGCCTCTCTATTTCATGCGTACCTGCCGGCTATAAAAGTGTTTGTTTCAGGTGTTGTTATCTGTTTTAACTAAAAGCACATATAGAAATAAGCACGCAATTGAAAAATGTTCCACTGGAGAATCCGGCAACAGAAGAAAAACCTTCCCCTTTGGAGAGCTACCCTGTCCCCCACTGCACATATACACATTTTAAAGGTTCTTGCAACATAGCCTATTCCCAACTGACTGATTTCAGAACTGCTATTAACTGAGTAGTAATCTCACCCAGTGACATGGTTCACTTCATACAGTCTCAGGAGGTAATATATCTAATAAAAATAAAAGTAATAAAAATAAAAGCAGCCCTAATGAATACTCCATACCATGTAAGGTATATACTATATCACATAGCAGGGGCCACCTGAAAGCAATGCCAATGGCTTTTTTTTCACCTGCCGCCTGTATGATGTAAATATCAATCTACTAATGGAGTTCCCATTGAAGAGGGATAAGGAAAAAAAAAAAAAAAAGAAAAATGGCATAGAACAGATTGAGGCAGATTAATCTTGTTTGCTTAAAAATGGGGGGGGGGGGGAAGTATATGTAAGCAAAACCAAGAGGATTTAAACTCAGTTCCATGGGTAAGATGTTTATTAAATTAAATTACATTAACATATACACGATCAGTGTGAAGGGAAGCCCCCAACAGCCTTTACTGAATGACAGATTCAGTGAGTGAACCGGAGTTCTAAGGCTGGACCTAGAGTAACAGTTTCAGAGAAGTGTTTCTTCTCATTTAACAATTTATCAGTCCTTTTGGTGATTAATTTACTGGAAAAGAATGACTGTCTCTTTAAAAAAGTAGTTTGGGCAGTGCTTTTTGGTTTTAAAGTCTGGAGACAGTGGCATTAGATTGATTAGGTGTGTACATGTTGGCTGAGAAAGCTGTAGAAAGGGGAATGGAAGTGTTTGACAAGATGAAAGACTATTCAACATGTTAGACAGCTGGTTGAGTGAAAAGATCTATAACAGCACAGTAAAATATACTCAACAGTAAATGATACCTTCACTGCAAAAGCTACTACAAGTTAGGTCACACAATTTTAGCCTAGGATGACAGGTTCAACCAAACAAAGTTTTAAAACACACAATTAATGTGCGTGTGCCTGGTAACAGACAGATAGCACTTGAGAAATTGAGACAGACAGGGGTTCCCTTTTCCAAATTTAATAGTGAATATGCAAAGTTCCCGTGCCAGATTCTGATCTCCGTTGTTTATTCAGAGCAACTGCGCTGATCTCAGAGGAGCTGTTCCTAATTTACACCATGGTAAGAGAGATGAGAATCTGTGCCCTTCCTCAGTCCATTACCTTGCTATAGAAAACGAACACTTTTGAGAAATAACATTGTGAGGGGAACTGTGAGCCTTCTTTCTGAGATCCTGCAGTGACTGACGAGCGCAGTAAATGGCTATGTGTAACTGTGTGCGTCATGTTTTCTGATTTGCACATGAAGGCGTTGCAATCACCATGTGATTTTCATAATTAACGAAACACAAAACACACCACGATGACAGGGATAGTGAACTGTCATGCATGCTACAGATAGACAGCAGATAAACAGGAATGGATAAAGAACATTCAAATTTTTAAGCAAAAAAAAAAAAAACGGAATTCAGGTGGTTTTCTGGTGATAGGCTAGCAGGGATTATGGTAGTAGACTATAAAGTAGTCTAAAACCAAAGGATGCTTTTTCTGTAGACAATAATAGGACAATTGGACCTGGACACAGTTGGCTAATCTCATTTGATTATTCATGATGCAGTGATCACTCTGGTTAGCAGAGGTTGCACCAAAAAGCCTTTTAGCCAGAGGTAAATATAGCGCATGAAACTAAAAACATTATCAGAAGAAGTCATATTACTTCATTTTTCCAACTGAGTTAAAGTAATAAGAAATATAGAAGGTAACATTGAAGCAACATATTTTTCCCCGACTCTTTAAATCTCATTAGACCATTATGGAAGAGTATATTAACGTATACCCACACTCCCAGGTCTCTTTACATTGCCAGAAAAATGCAAAGGGGCCATAGTTCAAATGTTAATTAGGTCTGAGGTGATTAGGACTTTGAAAATAATAAAAAAATATTTTCTTATTTAAAATGGGTTTTTTTCTAGCCCTGCTTATTGAATTGAGTGATGATGTAGTGCTTCAAACTCTTTTTAACATTTTATTTAGAAGAGTTTAAAACAAATAATCTGTTTTTTGTGAAATCAGCCCTTTCATTCAATATCCTGTATGAGCTGTTTTCATCACTAGTTTTCAGGGACAGCAAGGCGAGCATTTGTTAACTTGATTCCACTGAATATTTGACAAAAAAAAGTATTTTTAATACTAATGTTAACACATATTTCCTTAATTATAAAGCCCTAAAGGTACATCAAACTAAGTAAACCATTAGATTGTCAGAACATTAATAATCTATTAGTGTACATAGAGTTGCTCATGCAGTGCAATGGGCCAGGGGGTTTGGTTTCGGGATTCGTAGTCAATGCACAAGGGTATCCATTGCTAGCTCCACCAAGAACATACAGTGACCTTGAAAATGCAGCCTAGTAATCTGCCTCAGTTTGCCCACTTGTAAAAGTCTAGAGATGCTTTGAGGTCTTCAGATGAAAGGCGCTATTAAATGCACAAAGTATTTATTAATTAATATTATGCTGAGAAAAAGACATTTGTGCTTCTAAAATGTAAATAATGCATTAACCCCCCCAATACCAGAAGTGCTTCTTCATAAGCAGATATTTATAAATTAGGTGGTGTACTGAGAAATTATTTAAGTAACCCAAATGATTAAAGACAAGACATGATTTCTGTGGGAGTGCCCCAAACTTACAAAACACTTCACCTAGTCAGCTGTATCCTCAATGTTTTGTTTTCTTTTTCTGGGGTAGGAGGGTGGAGATTGCCAGTATCTCTCTATAGGACTGTTAATGATTCTGGACAGAGTTTTTTCTCAGGATTTAGAAGCAAAATTTCAGGGTTAACATTCTAATATACTTATTAATGTAATCAACTCCTCCCTCCAGTCATTATTCTCAGGAAATTCCTTTTGTATACACAGTTATTGCTTTAATTGCTTTGAAGCTTTGCCTTAGCTGGAATTCTAAGATGTCTCAAGTTATTCTTGACTCTGACAGTTCAGCAATTATATGTGTAGATACTGTATAGCTGAAATGGAAGGTACAATGCAAAACACAGGAACTTCAAAGATAAATTGTTGAGTGGAAAGAGAACACCTTATATTTCTAATGCAAACCATGTCAGGCTATAAGCATTCTAAAAAAAAAAAAAAGAAGTGCTGAACTTGACCTTTCAGCTCATTAATACAATAATTAAGGTTAGCTCTATGATGTGCCCCAAGTACCAAGTGACTTACAGATCACAAACTACATAAGATTTTTTTCAAAGATAACTCTACCTCCTGCAATGAAAGTAGAGTAAATTATCCATGCTAGATGTCCAGACCCAAAAAAGCTAAATGAAGACACCGATTGTGTAGTTGTTTAGCCCTTGGAAGAAAGGCTCAACATCTATGTCTTGCCTTTTTAGGACAAATGGATTAGCAACCACAGCAGCTTTAAAATCAAAGTTTCAGGTGCCAAATACAGCAAGCTACAAGCAGCATGTTGTTTTGGTTGGGCTACAGGAAGACTGAACTCTGATCTCCCTTCTTCAAACGATGGCTGCATTTTGTCTCAGAAAATGACAGCTGCTCTTCCATTACCCCTAAAGCATCCTCTGGCTGTAAGGATGCCCCCCCTGCCTTCAGTCCAAACTAAAGAGAAACAGAGGGCTCCCCTAGGCCTTTCTCCTATTTTGGGATTCTCTCCCATTCATGTAGGAGGATGACCTAAGCAGTCGACAACTCTGTTCCTCAAAATGTAGCGCTGCTGTCTAATGGCTGAAATATACCATCTTGACTAAGTACCCTGTTTTGTTTGTGCTCAAGACAAGGAATGTAACTGGGTTTCTACGCTCTATGCAGCGCTAGAATCCTGCATAGTCTTTGCTGGGGATAGCAGCAGGAAGAATGTACCCTGGGCTTGGGGGATTCAAGGTGCAGTTGAACTATGAGTTTGTTTCCATGTGGCCCTAGGCTTTTGTATGGTGAAGGACATGGTTTGTAGACCCAGGCTGAGCCAGCTAGACAGTTTCTTTTGAAGAAGTGCTGCACTCAGGTATGTGTGTGCTTTCCTAAGCTAGTGTTAATTACCTAAGCCAATGTGCAGAATGCTAAGGAGCACTACCGGTAATGTTTGAGTAGTATAAATAAAAATCAACACTAACAGAAGAGTGGTTAAAAAAAGACTTCAAATTTAACTAGTTTATATATAGAAAGTATATAGATATTATATACATAGTTTAGAGAGAGAGATACAAAGGGTTTTAGCATTTATTGGCTGTTCACGTGAAAATAAACATTTGTGGAGTTTTTTACTAAATAGTACAGTTAATTATATTTTATGAGATTCTATTTTATGAGATGAAATATCAGACTTCAACTCTGACTTTGTTAACCTTATTGTACGCCTCAATTAAAGTCTACCAGTTTATCACTTCATAGGGGTAAAATCATCCATCACAAAGTTTCTTGGTTACAGATCACTAATTAATTGGTAACTGGGATAGAGTTTAATCGTTGTTAAAGACCCCAGAATTTCTCACATCGCTGTTGCAGAACTGCATCGTCAATTAAGCAACAAGAACCTGCCTATTTTACTTGGTTTATTATACTAATGCCTTGGGATGTTTGCATGAAATACATAAATTCTCTTGTATCATAGTTAATTAAATCCAAGACCATGGTCTGTAAAAGTCACCTGTCTGACATGTGGAGAATGAGTGGGAATCAATGCCAAAGACCAAATCAAAGCAGCAACTGCTTAAACTAACAAAGTAATTTATGTCCTTCAAAGAGCAGAAACAGAGAGAATGCAATATTTTTTAGTTCCTTTAAGTTGTATTATGACTTTATGATACCATTCTTGCTGGCAGAGAAGAGTTTGGTGTCAGGGGACTGGTGCTGCTTCTAAGTGTAACTGCCTCAACCAAGTCAGACAAGAACGACAAAAAATACTTTTTTTGTCATTCTTTGCGCAAGTGAAAGAAACTTGTCATTCCAACTTCACAAAACAGCGCTAGAGATGAAATGCTCAACTCCACTGGGACAGCCATTTTTTTGCTGTTATTACAGAGGAAAATTATAACCATAAAAATGTCCAATTTAGAAAAAAGGTGCCACTTTAGTGTCATTTGCATAAAAGCTGTTACATACAAATTGTTATAAAGACAAATGTGTAGTACTCTTGTTGAAAATTGCTTATATCTTAGGTGCTTTGCCTGAAACGACATAAAGGCCTCTTCAAACTGAAATTCATTCTCAGGTAAATAAAGCTGAAAAAGAATTTTCACCTATTTGTATGTACGTGAGCAGTTTTTCATATTGTATTAAACAGATTTTGACATGCATTTCTCCCAAACTTTTAAATTCCTTCCTTTCCTAGCCTGCTGGTGAACTCTGTTACAATAATTTGGCTTTGCAGGTGAGGGCAGGTGAAAAGATTGTCCTGAGTGCAAACCGATAAATCATCTAAGAGAACTTTCCGTAAATGCACTGCAGCTGTTACTTTCTTCTGTTAGAAAGTGTTCGCACATACTCCTCTGCAATGAGATGATCCCTGTCCGGACCTGAGATGGGTTACTGATGTCTCTGTCACTACCACTGTTACCTACCAACTCGGAGAAATTTATTCATCCCTTCTCAGAAAGTCAACCAGATGTTGCTGTGCCTACTGAAAGTAAGCTAGATTGCAACAATCAAATAACAAACTTCAGTACACAAAAATTGTTCTATTAAGTAGTCAGATTAACATTGGTTTTTTATTTCTGACAACCAATTTCCAAGACATTTATTTATATTTGGTGTTAAACACTGACATAACATAGATTAACAAGAAATCCAGATTAAGTTTTGCAGTAAAGAGAATCATCAGACATATATTACTGTAATTGAGAATCTTACGCTATTGTAAATGAGAATGCTAGTAGGGGATTTTCAAGTGGTCTGATAATCTTTTTATGTAATTACAGAATCATTAAATTAGTGTAACTTGGTTGTAAACAGGAGAAACAGTTAACTGTAGAATGCCAAGTTAAGATGTCTAACTCATCAAACCCTCTACATGCTTCCACGTACCATACCAACACACCATGGTATTCGCAAACACTCCATTGTGTCTCAGATGAAGAATCAAAGCAAAATATATTACGGTACAGAATCCATATACTTTGTTACCCCTGACTATGCGACCTATAAGCATACTGATGATCCACTGAGACCTTGCACACTGCAGCACTAATAACACTCTATGTTATACGGAATCATATGCAGCGAAATTAAAAATAAGGTGTTCTCTAGAACTTCAGACAGTACACGGCCAACAGCAACAGTATACCCACATATACTTTCTCTGCTTTTCCAACAGATTAATTACTTTCTCAAGAAAAATAAATTAATAAAATAAAGAGAAAATCTTGTTGATATGAAATCTAGTGTTTAATTGTTTAAATATACTGTAAGCACTAAATTGAAAAAAGTCTGTTTTGCCATATCAGAGAGCACCCAACAACTCCAGGTGAGGACAGAAGCATCTACATGTACTTCAAACATCTGAACACTGTAAATGTGTAATTTTATAATTTAAAAGCAGTGTAAGAAGAAAATTGTGACTAATTCTCCTTTTTTGTTCTTAGCATGAAAAAATACTATCCTGCTTAGTCTTTCTCAGACCTAGATCTTGATGTCTTCTGGATGGAGGATTCTACACAGCTGTGTGGCCATGACCAGGTCATGTGAGCTGGAGTGTCACCTTAGCTGACACCTCTCCCCACCGCCTGCGCCTCTTTCTGCACTATAATGCAAAGATATTTGGTTCCTATGCAAGGAAGTTACATGCTTTTTAAAGAAAAACTGGGAAAACACAGGTAAATAAAAAGTGTGTTTAGCTCTCATTTATATTCTCATTAATTTGTTAGAAAGAAGCAATATTTTCACCAAATGGTGTCCTCCCAGGATAGTCAGTCTATGGTGAATATTTCTTTTTGTTGCTTTCTGAGGTGACCGAGTTATATGTAATTATAACTGCTGTGAAATGGCAATTCCTTAAACAGAAGCAACCACCACTTCCTCTGAGTTCAGAAAGACACAATCTAGTCAGCAAAGAGTTGGTGTTAATCCAGTTTCAATATTTATACACAGTAAAATTTTGCTATACACAAAAAGAATAAATAAAACATTTTTGCACTAGTCTGTTAACAAGAATTACACCCTTAATTGTCATTCTCAGCCTTACCTCAGGTATATGTCAAATTTTTTTTTTTTTTTCTGCCTGATGTTATCCAAAAATCTAATCCTGAAAACTATTCCACAAGTGAGAACACCTCCTTGACATAATTAGCCCCATTAAAATCAATTAAAGTAAGCATGAAAGTCAAGCAATTTGCATGAGCAGAGTTATTACAAGAATAAGATTTCTGTGGTTGCTATTTACTGCTGGACTGGTAAAGGGAAAAAAACCCAAACAGAATGATTTATTCTTCTTTCAAGTTTTAAACATGGCAGATAACTGCAAACAACAAATTCTGTCCATTGAAAGCTCTGCTGGAGAAATGACCAGTGGAAAACCAGGCACACAAGCCTTCTGATGCTGCTGTGTTCATAGTGCACCTCAATAGCTGCTTTGATGATTGTTCTTTGCCCTTCCGAGGTGCAAAGAGAAAGCAGAAATATTCTTCAGTCTCTCATCAGGAATGTTAATTTCAGTCTAAAGACATGATGTAAATTTAAGCCCGTTGATGCTTCACACAAAGACCTTCTAGATGACAAAACTCTGGCCACCGGGCATGGTATGAAGGTGCTTCACAGAGGAGAAACCATGTGGAGGAAAGAGTTTCCCCTTACAAAGGTCTCAAATAGTTTTCTTTTTGTGTTGCTCCGTAGTTGGTGCTGATGATGTGGACCACCTCTTACAGGTTTATGGTTCAGACTATTTGATTTTTTTTTTTCCTGCACTGAGTAAAGGAAAAGGAGGGAAAGATTTACCTTTGTCCCCTACTGTTTTGTCCTGGGTCTTTGTCCTTGGCCTGGATTCATAATGAGTTCTGAGAGCAGCATGAGCAGAATTGCTGGAAAACAGATGTTTTCAGCTACTTCTTTTCCTCGTTTTCTCCTCCACCTCCAAATTTCTAGCCTGCTCCTAAATATTTACTGCAAACAAGATCTATCAGTAGGGAACCCATGGTTAGCTTTGTCTCAGTCTTCCCTCTCCCTTGTATATATCTTCTTTGCACTATTTCTGCAATCTTTATGTCACTGCACTAGCAAATATACAACAGCATTATGTGCAGCAGTCCTTCCCCTTACGTATGTTATTGCTCAGTTGATGGAATTCAGATACAGAGGAGAAAGTTTCACTTACACTCAGTTATTTTCTGATTCTCCAAATAAAATACAGAAAGAGAGAGAAAGAGAAGACAAAAAGATGCTGATATTAATGAAGCCTTCTTGAAAATCTAGGGTGACAATGAACTGAAAGAGAGAACATACAAATAGAACTGTAAATTTGAGCTGAAAGCTGGATGAAAACATTTGAAGCCAACCAATAAAAGTTTGCTACTAATACAATTATGAGGCTCATTGCAATAGCTCTTTGGTCTGAAATCACTTCATTTTCTGTTAAAATGAAACAAAAAAATTTTACTGCTCTTTGATGTGGCTTTTCCACAGAGTGGTAGATATCAGAAATATCAGGCAACTTTTCTCAAATCTGATAAAAATATTTAAATTAGAAATGAACATATTTTTTTTCCAAGCTCCTTAGTGAACCTGTCAAATATTAGCTAGTAATCATTCTAACTCTTTAGCAGAATTCACCTTTTTCACAATATCTGGAGGAGATCAGGCAAGCAATGACATTTGGTGGCGTTCTTGATTGTTTAAGAATAGCTAAGTCTTGTATTTTTGTTACTTTGTCTCCCTTACCTTGTCCCCAATAACCTACTTGTTTGCTTCCTTTATTTGTTGTGTCTCGTGCTATGTTTTCTGACAAAGGAAAATGGAAAAGAATATAAACTCTAGCAGCCTAAACACAAAACCAAAAGAATGCAGGAGATACAAAATTTTGAAGAAAAACTTGCTAAAGGCATAAAAAGAATAATTTTTTTTTTTTTTTTTTTTTTTTTTTCAAATACATCAGAAGCAGGAAACCTGCCAGGGAGTCAATCAGGCCTACAGGTGTAAGAAGAACACCCAAGGAAGATAAGGCCATGTCAGAAAAGCTAAATGAATTCTTTGCATCAGTGTTTGCTGCAGAGGAGCTTAGGGAGGTTTCCACACTGGAACTATTCTTTATGGGGGGACAAATCTGAGGAACTGTCTTAAATTGATGTGTCAGTAGAAGAGGTTTAAGAACGAATCAATAAAATGAATAGTGACAAATCATCAGGACCAGATGGTATTCATGCAAGACCTCTAAAGGAACTCAGATATGAAATTGCCAAACTACTCACTGTGGTGTGTAACCTAGGGCTTAAATTGGCCTCAGTACCAAAGGAATGGAGGTGGGAAATACGATACAAATTTTTAAAAGCATTTTGGAGTGGGGAGGGAGATCCAGGAAGCTGTAGAGCAGTAAGTCTAATTTCTCTACTAGGCAAATTGGTTGGAAATATTGAAAAAAAAAAAACCAAAATTAGCAGGCTTACAGAGAAATGAATTAATGGAGTTGTTATAAGCAATGAATAAAGCAAAGGTGCTTCCAGCCAATGATTCATTCTGTTTCTCTTAGATGCCTGTCATAGGGCAGATCTAGCTTAGACTAGGTATCTGGTACTGAGAGAGTTAAGTTTAGATGAGAAGAATACAATGCTCAGTAGCTGGGTGGTGAAATGGCAAGTAAAATAAAATGCAAGTCTATACAAAGGAAAAAACTCCGAAGTAAAGATAACTAATGATAGGTCCTATACTAGCTATTATAATTTTTAAAAAAGTGAAACATCAAGTATCAGATTTAAAATAAACCAAGGGAGGTACCTTTTGATGTAACTGTGGAACTCCAGAGAACAGTTGAAAACCATGAAAGAAAAGTCTCTCAAGAGACATCAGATGTCCCACTCAGCTCAGAATCCCCTTGAACAACCTATTACCAAAAACTGGGAGACTATATTGGGGAAGCATCTATACTTGCATGCTTCTGAAATTCTTCAAACATCCATTACAAGCTATTTTTAAAAGACAGTAGACTAGCTTTGATGGACCTATTATTTTTCCCAGTATATCCATTCTTATATTAGATTTTACGTAATTTGGTATGATATGACCAAGGAAAACTTTCAAATAAAATCCACATTGTACAAGGATTCCCTGTATCAGATGTTTGCTCCATTGGACCAGTGTTGTGGTAAGCACTTCTTTTAAAGCAGTGAGTTTTTCCTTAAGTTGAAGTACTTATTAGCAATCTTGCTTCTTGCAGTTGGAATAGCGAGTGAGGCTCTTACCAGTTCTCAAATAGGTTCAAGCCAAAGCCAGAAGACTTGCTGCTCACCCCCTTCACAGTGTGCTTTCACCAACCTTTTAGCTACATTCATCACCTACAACTTTATCTCTGTCTGCTTTGAAATAGTGAAAAGGAAGGAGCCTTTCTCCGGACTACCAATAATTCATCATCCCGAGACAGAAACTGTAAAGAACATAACCATAGATTGTATTTTCTTCTTATAGATAACTCTTTAATAATTAGCAATTTCTCTAATGTGTGACAGTAAATAGCTCTGAAAGAAAGCTGTCTTCCTTTTAGGATCATTTAGCCCTGCATATCCCACAGGTCCAGTTATCCGTGTCTTTCTAGGTAGCTTGCTGATACCTCTAGCTACCCAGGAAGTTAGATGGCTTACCACACATCCATCTGTCCTCTCAAAACCTATAACTACTCACTCCATTTGGCAGGGTTTAACATTTTGTTCAATTACATTAAAGGTTTGATTTTAATTGTTTAATATTTCCATTAATAATGTCTCCTTAAGTCATCTGTTCAGATTTTGCAATGTTAAATTGTCTTTGAAACTTAGAACAAATGCAAATAAAAGAAAAGGGCTAGTTAGCTCTCACTTGGCTTATGATGAAATGTTTCTGTATGTTAATGGTTTGGTTATTAAAATGTATAAGGACAGGAAAAAATCATGGAACAGACAGCATCAGGGATTGCCTTGAGAGTATCTCTCCATGGAGGAACAGCACTTTGAATCCCTCTGACAGCAGTGACAGATATTCATGGCTGAGATGGCCCAGGTCACTGCAAGCCTAGAAGAGAACAAAGACAATATGCTGTACCTGTAAAGAAAGTACAGGGAAATGAAACATGTAGCCAAAGCAAAGCTGAGAAGGTGGCAAATTAGCCACTGTGAAGCTGACCATACTAGCACACAAGCAGAGGGGAGCGGGTGCTGAAGGCAGGAGGTGGTTTGTTCTGGATGAACTTCCCTGAGTTTCCTCGGGGAAATGAGGAACTTAACCAAAACTAGTCCCACAAAACTGAGAAGGGGCAAGTGAGAAACAAGTTGTGGTCCTTTACTCTGAAGAGGGGAAGCTGCCAAACGAGTAGTGCAAGCAACTGTCTCCAACTCATGTAGGAGCTGGAAACTGAATCCAGTGTTCCTGTTTTCCAGGATTGCTGAGCACATCAACGAAGTGGGGAGTTTGCTTATGTTTACATCATTCAGAAGAAGATTGTTTTTTAAAATGATGCCATCAAATTACATCACCACACATTGCTAAAAACATAAATGGGAAAAAATATGATGGGTGCTGGAAGTGTGAAAAACAATGTATGTCAAGGTGCCATGTTTCTGAGAACTCTTGTTGGAGCTCTTGACAGATAAGGTCCAGACAAAACCTTTTTACAATGTAAATTGTTGCTGTCTCTGTACGTTTTGGTAGCACATCTCTGAGGCCAGCCATTTTTGTTTTTAAGCCTCTCTGGATTTTTAGAAAGATGCAGAAGTATCTGGGGAAATGAGGAAAAAAAAAAAGGACCTGAAACTCAGAAAGGTTTGAGGTGGATTCTGAGAAACAGAAGAAAAATGGAGGGAAAAGTCTGACTGAATAGGAAGGAAAGGGGACAAATAGTGAGAAGAGGAAAGGGAATAACACAGTACCTGTGAATAATGAGAAGTTTTTATACACACACACACACGTGTGTGTGTGTGTGTGTGTGTATATAAAATACATGTATCAAACCCACTTCTATTATTAAATAACTCATACCCCAGACTGAAGGCTTTTTTTCGGAGATATGCACCAATGATACTGACAGATTTGACACTATCCAAAGGGAATTCTCGCTTTGGAAGCTCAAAGTCCAAGGCCAGTCCAAGGCACCTCTCACAAGATCCTGTGGGAGCCAGAGGATTAGACGCTTGCTGTGCCCACAGCAGTGGCTCTTTAAAGTTTTATATTTTGGAAATGAAACTGGCTAAGGAAAATTCATCCCAATAAAGTAAAATGTCTTGCCCAAATGTAAAAACCAAACAAACAAACCAGGACTGTGAGGAAGAAAGTGCCCTGGAGGGTTTTTTTTTTACAAATATTCATACCTTGTGCTCAGAATAACTGTGAGCCGAAAGCCTAGAATATCGCTGAGCTGCCTCTTTAAACACAATACCCTTTCCCCTTTTTTCATTTAGTTATCTCCTTCTCTGCTCCGTGGCTCAATCTGCATATGTTATTGGCCTCGATTCCCAGGGCTGCCACCTTAATCTGTAGTAGCTAATAGTACAACCTCACACATGGCCTGGGACCAGGCTCAGGTTAACAAGAAATCCAAAAGCAAATGGCTGGGGGAGGTTGCTATAAAATAACCACTCGAAAATTCAGGCTGTGATTTTTTTTCACATTTGCATGGAGGAAGCAAAGCTTTTAGTCTCAGAGGTTCAGTCAAATGCATTAAAAAGATGAACATTTTAGTTAATGTTCTAAGAAGATTTCTAAAAGCAGTTTTGATTGTGTACTATTAGCATTAATTAATTTTTATACTGAGACCAGCCGTTATATTAGTAAAATGCATATTTTAATCAATTTCTACTTGCTGTTTTGTGCAAGTTAAAGGTAGCTTTGTGGTTTGTGCCTAGTTTATACAGTGCATTTAACTCAATGTGCCTTAGGTAATGCTCATCTGAGGTTCAATGTATACTCTAATCAGAGCATGATACAAGAATTATGAATGAAACCCCGACAAGTAATGGGGCTGTTTTCATTTTGGGCCATAGTGGAATACACCTTCTCTAAACAGGTGCTTGAATGTATTATTAAATAACACAATACTCAACTGCACTATCATCAAAAGCAGGCATAAACAGTTAGGATTAAATCTCTTTTCAATAGCAGCTTACCTGCATCTGAAAGCAGCTGTTTGATATACATTTGCAATCATTCTGTCACTGGTAAATTTAAAAGGATCCTGTCAAGTGATTTTTTAAAACGTTTTTCAGGTTATTATTTTAGAAATATTTTATCATTTGTTATGAGCAATTAAAAGATAGTAAAAATTAATTAATTTCCCAATTATTATTTTTTTCTCACTCTTATTTGACAAACAGTGAGACTTTTTGCTCAGGATTGCTAAACAGAGTTTGAAATCGGTAGTGTACTGATGTTTATTTCTTTAGTCATGGACACTACTGATGATTCAGGTGACGACGCTCAGACTGGGAAGTGCTCAGTGGAGCACCCACCCCACACTGTCCAGCCCCAGCAATCCCTCTTCTCCCTCGTCCCTTGGCACTTCCCTCCCAGCCTCCCTTCACCACCCAAGAGAAAACTGACGTTGTGTCTCAGCACCAGAGAAAGGGGAGACCAGCAGGAGGTCAGACTTGGTTAGATCAGGAGGCAAAACCCAGTCCCATAAGAGGTTCTTCTGCTTTCATCAATAATCTCCTCAGGCCTCTCTGATCCTAAACACAGTGGCTTTTCTAAACTATTGATTCAGGAGATATGAAGTCCTGAAAGAGAAAAGAGAGGGTGAGTAAAGACAGTAGGGGTTGAAAAGACATAAAAGGAGAAGGTGTAATGGGGGCTAAGAGATATTTGGAGAAACTTTGATACAGGGAAATGTCTGAAAACCAGTTTCTCAAAACAGATCCACTTTCACTGTATCTCTGCTCTGCCTTCTCATGACAGCCCTCCACTTGTTCCCGCAGTGCCCAGGGCCTGCCATCCCATGCCACCAACCAAGGGCTTGGTCCATCCCTGTTAAGCACAGCAACACCAGAAGACATTGTCACCACCCCACTCCTCTCAATGGGCCTTGTTTGCCCTGGAAAGTCATTCCTCACACTCACATGGGATGGTCCCATTGTCCTGTCCCTCCCACAGTGCCCCTCTCCGCACACTGCCCCTCGATTTTTTTTCTCCTTTTGTTGCTGTTGCAGGACTTTTTGTTCTTTAGCAATTCTTTGAGGTCCAAAGGGAGGTCTAGTTCACTGTGCCAGGAGCTGTACACATACACTGTAAGAAACGGCCTCTGCCCCAAGCTGCTTCCAGGATGAACAGACTGGACAAACAAATGTTGGAGGGGAAAATGGAGGCACAACTTCACAAATTGACAGCAGTGCCTCAGGCTGGTCTCCTGCCTTTCAGATCAGAAGTGCTTAGCTAGACTAAGCACTGTGCCAAGCGCCTGCCCACAGGTAACCCTCCCATCCTCCCCGCCCCCATGAATGTCATAGCACAAAGGCTTCTCTTCTGAAAGTACAGATATGAACGAATGGGTGGAAGAAAGAAGGGCTGCAAGGGTATGCTACAGATGGACTGAAAAAGAGTTTCAGATAAAATGAGTGTATAAGCAATATTTGTACTGTTCCCTGTGAGGTCACCTTCAAGCCTATCTGACCAACACAAACCAGGTTTATATTGGCATATCCTCTCTAGCAGCATTGTCCTGGCAGGAGCAGAGTTCAGTGCTGCTGCACTCCAGATCAGCACATCCATGATTCAGGCTTCAAAGCACTAACCTATTCAAAAGATCCTGATAAGAAGAAGAGATGACTTCAGTTTCCACCATGGAACAAAACAGGGCCATCAGTCCCTGCCATTCTGTTCAGCAGATCTCAAAAACTAAGCATTGTTAATTAAGTTTTTCCTGTATTAGTAACTCATATTACTGATTACTGATAAAATAAGCATACATATGCTGGAGGTACTTGGCATAAACAAGCACCAGTGGATTGCACGTTGGCAAGCCTACAGTGATGTTAAGTATTTAAAAGCCGTGAGGGGAAAAAAAATCACTGTAAGTGATGCCAGAAGAAGTTGCCACTTTAAAGGATTCTGAGACTCAAAAACCCAGGAAAAATTTGATGACTATATGAGCAACTCACCCATTATCATTCCAGACCATTCAGGCTTCAAAGATATTGCATGCCTGTCCTTGCTAACGTCTTCCAATCCTGTTTTGGTGCCCATTCTCTCCTGGACTCCCAGCTGAGAGTAAGACCTGGCTTATGAGAGCAGGGCCCAGCCACTGCTGCACACAGGCTTACGGGAATGACTTTCTAGCCTTTCCTAGATGCCATTCCGATCAATCACCTAGAAATGAAGACTTCACTAGCTCATTACTAGTTCCCTGAGCCATCCAGCCTCCCCAAATGCTTCATAAAACTTCTAGTTTTCTAATATTTAAATTAAGTATTTCAATTACCTAATACTTAGCACTGTTGCTTATGATTCTCTTGATTTTTCCTTTCCTACATGGACTTGGTTGGGAAAACATCTATATCAATTGTATATCTTAATTAAAGATGAACTGTTTTAAGTGCAGGAAAATGAAAAAAATTCAAAGTTATCATTTTTCTCTCTGTTTCAAAGATGCAAATACCAGAAAGAGAGCAGTTAGACTTTAAAAGAAAAATTT
Organism: Aptenodytes patagonicus; assembly: GCF_965638725.1. NCBI lineage: Eukaryota > Metazoa > Chordata > Aves > Sphenisciformes > Spheniscidae > Aptenodytes > Aptenodytes patagonicus. Next base: position 57,894,137 of record NC_134955.1, on the reverse strand, counting down.
ATGAGTATTTCCCTCTTGGTACTTCTTCCAGTGCTTCCTAATTAAGGACAAGCCAATACAGTATCATGTAACAATCTGGTATTTATTAACAAAGCTAGTCATGATTTTTAACTGATTATTGCTCAGAGGATCCTCCCCTCATTAATATAAATGAATTAGGAGGAATAGTGCCAAATGTTTCAAATGGGAATTAACATGAGACTGCAAGGTATAATTAGTTGAAAACACTAAATAGATCAAAGTATTAATTTGTGTGTGCATATATATATGCCTATATATGTACCGCTTTTATATATTATCTAAAAATATTATGTATATGTACACACAGTGCACATATCATCTTAAGTGCAACTTACAGATGGATGCATACCCGTTTTATTATATTATACCCTGCAGCAGAAAACAAGGTATCAAGCTGAAAGAGGATTACAAAATCCGGGGAAAGAAAATTGAGAGAGATCCACACAGGATAACTCTGATAATATATATATCATTTAAGGCAAGGAGTCTCTGAATCAAACACCATTGTAGGTACAATATCACAACCCCATCGTCTTCTTTTCCGTTAGTCTCATAATTGTGTAATTTTCTCTCTTTTCCCCCTGCCATTTCTGTGTTTGTATGTGTGTCTGTGTGTGTCTGTGTCCATGTGGACTTGCTAGCACGTAAGTGCAAATACAGCAAGGCTGAATCACCACAGCCAAGACAATAATTTTACCCTGGCTTTCAGATATTTAGATTTATATTATACTTTTTTTCAGTGATTGTGACACCTTCTGCAGCTGTTTAGGGGAGTCTCAAGTTATTTGGAAAACAGAACAGCAGGGAAAGAATATCAGACAACATAGAGGCAAATCAGGACATGTAACAGAAATACGCTCACCTTTATTTCTCAGCTGCACTCTGCACTCAGCTGGAAAAACAGCCTCTCTTTTCATCACCTTCTGAAACCAAAGCACAAGCTAGTCAGTAAGGTGTAATGATTATGGCCCAAGCAAGCTGGGAGCCGAGCTACTACCAGTCTTGGACCTGTTGGACTTGTTAATTCTACACAGAGGTGTAAGACTGGGCTAATACAGAGGGTGGCCGAACGTTGCTGCAAGGAAAAGCTTTGTCCAATTTCCTGGATTCATTTTCATGTTTCAGAAGGAAGCCACATTTACTATGAACCAGAGAATGTAGGGGTGGATATAGACACAATTTAAATGGGGAGAGGAGGATGGATTGCACAGCTCCATGCCTGCAACCTCATGTCATGTTGCAGGAGTGTTTGCTGTACCTCATATTTGTAATGAATGGCTAGCGCTTCTATTCTCAGACCACTCTTCAGCTTTGTACTAGAGTCTCTAAAATGTATCCAGAGTGAAAAAAAGGACTAAACCTTGTCACCACTATTCACATGGGCTGTTGGTCACAACTATACATAGGGATCAATGTCTTGTGTATAAGAGCTGTTAAACTGGATCAGACCAAAGGTCCATGTATCCTGTCTTTGACAATTGATGGTATCAGATGTTTAGGGAAGAAACATAATAGAACGGTCGTTCCCTAAATATACCCTCCCTGCTTCCAGAATTTGGCAACTTACAAATTCCTTTTAGGTAGTTACATCAGGTTGTCGTGTCTAATAATCCCAATAGGAGGACACAGTAACTTTGTGTTTGACCTACTTGACTTTGTCTAATCATTTTTTGGAAACCATTTTTCCTATTGGTCCCCACAATATTCTCTAGCACCCAGTCACAATTTTGTAAGAAAGTACATGCAACTGTCCTCTTCTTGTTTTTAAATTGTTCCCCAGTCCTTTCAGTGATTGCCCCCTAGTTCCTTTTCTTTGAATGTTTCTTCCATCTCCACCTTCTCCAAGCCATTCATGACATAGTAGGCTTTCCCTCCTTGGTTAACTTTTTTTTCCCAGTTAAGTAGCCTAGTGTACTTTGAAGTTTGCGGGATATGGAAACTGTTACGTGAAAACAACTTAATTTTAAATAAAAAAAAAAAATCACATCATTCCTACATTCATTCTCTGCTACATAATTGATAGTATTTATCTGTTATCTTAAAATATGCCTTGGAACGTGTTTGTAAACTGAAATGTTAAGAGATTACAAGCAATTTAAGATAGAGACTGTATTTTTGTGTGTGCAGTAACAGGTATGATGGTGGGGCCTTTAAATATGACGGCAAAAAAGATAATAAATGAAAACAAATGTATGGAATAGTAGCACACATATAAAAACATTTAACAGTCTGAGCTGTTCTACTATAAATGAAATGTAGGGTTCATAATGTTTGCTTTCACCAGTGAAGAAAGCCCTTTATGGGCTTACTTATGTAACACACACTTGTGGTCATAACTGCTTCACTGGTATTTTAACCTTCAAGATTTCTAGTCCTCTAAACATCTAATTAGTACTGCTTTTTTAATGGTTTTATAAAAGCATCTTGGCATGTATGCACAGAATGGCCTAGTGCCAAAGTACCATAACGTGCAGGAACAGTAATGACTCTGTCTCTGCACTGACTCTGTGATAGAATATGATCGGAAAAAAATCAAATGAAAAGATGACAGGACAGCTCACATTTCTGCTAGATCTCATAAACCCTACTCAGAGTAAGACTTCCATATCTTTGACTGGCCTCTGGTTTTTTTAGACATAGAGTATGCAATGTGTTCCTTTTTTGCCTTTTCCCTCTTCACGTCATCCTTGACTTACACATATTGGTCATATACATTGGTCAAATCCTGTCGCCCCTGTGAGACAGCTGCAGGGGAAGAAGACCAAGGCATAAAGGAGTTTGTCAAAGGGATACTGTATAGATACTCAGAAGATTTTTTCTACAGCAGAGCATCTGAGAAGTTTGATTTTGCTCTGGAGCCACAGCCTAATGCACTGTATGGGATGTTCAGCAGATGCAGTACCCACTACACTCAGGCAGTAGCAGAAGTTAAAGCGCTGCTATATGTTCAGCCATAGAGCCTTTTCTGTTCATCAATACCTTCTGCAAAGAGCCCTTTTTCTAAGCATCTGAACAATTTGAAGACTTAAGTTAATGTAGAAAACCCAATAAAGGGCTTAGGTTTTGACCTAATGCTTCCTCCCACTTGTCCAAACTATTCTTTAGGCCATTCTCAAAATCAAAGCACGATGTTCTCCACTTCTGCTTCCTGGCAGATGATATATAGACTCTAGCGAGTATATCTCACACACCAGCAAGGCCTAGCTAACATAATGGTCTTTTGGTGCCACTAGCAGTCCACATAATTTACAGTCACCCTCAGATTGCTCTAACTCATGGCAAGGGACAAAAGCTGGCTAATGATCAGTCAGTGCAAGGTGGCATCTTTGCTCACACCTCCCTCCCAATTAGCACTCCTTGCTCCTTGCCTGCAGCAGAAAATCTGGGCCTTTATATTATTTTCCCACAACAGCAGCCTCCATCATTAATTAGTGTATGGAAGCTCTGGAGATCCATTGGGAACAGAGAAAAAACATCCTCCTGTGACAGTGCTACTCATGCTAACAACTCCAATTCCCCTCAAGCTGTCAGTGACACATCCTTGAGCTTCTGGTGACCCTGCACAAGACCTTCCTTTGGACTCGGGGAAGGAAACAATGAGATATACAACTCATGAAGCTTATGGCTCCCTGACTCATGATTGTATTATCTGTATCTAATGGGGTTCAAGCTGAGCCCGAAGCCTTTACTGTAACTGGGGCATTGGTAATGTCTCTACCCCATGTGTACTCTCTGTTGACTAATAATGCACTTTAGTTTACAAAGATGTATCTTTCTCAGTAGGGACCTGATTTGGGTATCCCTTCTCTGTTTTTCCACCTATTTTCCTAAAACTTGTGGGAATGCAATGTCTTTGGACCTTAAAATCACCATCAGCTGGCTTACAATAAGAAGCCAGAAAGACAAAAGCCACCTCGGGGGAAAAAAAAAACAAACATAAAACCAAAGTAAATCTGAGAAAGGTCTTGGGCTTTGATTCCAGCAGAAATCTGGCTAGACTAGAGATTTCTCAAGAAAGCTGGAAGTTATAATTATCTTTTAAATATTTTTAAATAACTATGGATAAGATTGGAAATTTTAGATATCTGATGAAATTTTGTGTGGTTCATTAGTCACTAATAATGTCACATTTACTTTCTGTGTGATACCAGGTACAAGAAGAGAGTATACATGTGGCATATGTGCAATGTCAATCAAAAACACTATTAAAAATACATTAAGAAACAAGTAAGTAGTTTCCCACTAACAATTAGTTTTCCAAATTTATGTAACTTTTGTACAGCTGTACGTATTAGTCCAGATTTGCAAACACCTTTGCCCAGCAAAGAATAGCTCAAGAATATACGATTTCTTTTCTCTGTAGTTTTATTACAGAAGGAAAAGGTCCTGGTGAACTCAGCGTCTGCCCAGTTCAGATCATGGCTGTACTACCAGACTATGCACCTTGTGCTGATTAGGCTCCCAGAGTCCTAGTTTGACATCCAATTGGTTCAGTTTAAATCGGCAAATGGTCCGAGGTCAGGCCTTTGGCTGTTGTAAGGTGCCGATCAGCAATCTGAAGGGGATATCCCCAGGATATTAAATCTATTGACCTATTGTCACAAAACCTCTGATGGTTGAAAAGAGCTGTCAGTCACAAGCAGTGGAGGCTCTGCGAAGCAGGATATGAAGTAAAACAAACACGTTTTTGGATTATTCCCTAACGGTATCCCCATTCAGATTTTTTATTGACCTTGAACACGAGTTAACTCCTATGATAAGGGTCTGCCAGTAAAAGGCAGAGTCACCAGTCCAGATCATAAGGGAAAATTAAGTTTAAACATCAGCTTTGTTCTTCAAAAGTTAAATAATGCTTCTGGCATCAACAAGTTCCAAGTAAAATTCTGTTTTTTCTATTCACATTCTTTCCCATCCTTGTCTCATTAATGAAGAGCACATACCTAATGTGTCTGGTCTGGTGTTATCATATATAGAATATGTCACCTTCAATCCCCCTCTGTCTGTTATCTAAGCATATAAGTCACTGGGCAGAAGAACTCTTCTATCCTCTTCCCCTCCACCCACCCCCTTCTACATCTGTACAGGACTGAAAAAGAAAGGTCTGTATCTTACATAAACACCCATATGGAGGGCTGCAGATGAGAGAAGGATGGAGAGGGGATAAGGACCAGGTCAAAAGAAAATGTAGAGAAGGCAAAATATTTCAGCTGCCTTTTAAAATATAGAAAGTTAACTCAGATCAAATTGATTCCAGAACAGTATGCATTCTATTCCAGCAATATCTATTGCCATATGGGACTTTTAAATACTGGGTTTGGAAAGGAAAGAAAAGAACACAAGGTAGCCTAGTTAAAAACGCGCCAGAAGTATGAAGACAGCAGCCCAGTCTGTTACTTGATATTCAAACCTTCTCAAAACTTTACTGGGATTTTTTTTCTTCTTTCTTCTTGGGGATTCTATACTGCTATGATCAAACACTTGACAGCCATTTTCAAGTAATTTTGCATGATTTCCATACTGAAGAAGTATTAAACATAAGATTCCAAGAACCTAGTCAGACTCTGCGCATTTTGCTATTTTCTCCAGCATAAATACCCTAACCAGTGCCCTTAAGTATTGTACGATATCATACTATTTTTCCATATTTTCTTTTCCTCATAGAAAATTCAAAGCTTTTATATGTTTTCATATTTGTTATACATTTGGATCAAATATCTCTTGAATATGTAGAAGGGAACAATGAGCAACAATATTTTGGAGTGTATTTGGCGATGAGTGTTCGGGTACATCTACCTATCCTGTGATGCATTGAAATTCTCTTCATGAACAGCTTAGAATAAATAGGGATTTTAGCACTATGTCTGGAGTTAAAAAATATACAAATCAAGTAAATGTATGTTAAAAAGTAAAGTACAACTGTGAAATAACAAAATACATTTAAAAAGGAGGAAGTGATACAGCCTAACTGCAAATGAGTCATCTTAATGGCATAACAAGGAGAAAAACATACATGAATTTGGCATTAGAGTCAGCATTACAATTGCTCTGGTAAGAAAGGAAGGGGAGAGGAAGAGAGAGACTGATTTTAGATGGCTAACTGCTGCCTATTAACAGGGAAACCACTACTCTACTTTGTAAAAGTTACCTTTTTATAACATTTTGGGGTTTTTCAGCTGATAAATGTAAATATTAATCATTGTCTTCCAAACTACTACACTAAACTTTTATTTCACTTACACCCCAGAGTGAGGCACTTATATAGAAACAATTGCACCCTGTTCATTAATCTGAAACCATTCTGCAGTGATTAACATGTGAAGTCTGCCAAAGCATTTCCAAGGTTGTTTTTGCACTTTTGTGTGTGTGTAGTTAAGAACACTAGAAAATGCTGTAACTCCGAACATCACGTAATACTGAAATATCTTTATCATTCTTTAAACCCAGTGTAAAAATGTTTTTAAATTATAAGCATGCCTCATATAAGAATAGAAAATCTATTTGTCTTTTCATTTCAGGGGACGCATTACTATCTCAGGAGCTTCTTTAAAGGTGACCTACAAATAATTTACCAGGAGTTAGTTTTATATAGCTCATACTTCATGATGAATGAATGAAGAATGCCAAAAGGTTTATTTTGTTCTTGTTACCTGAGTGAGGTTTTTGGGGTTTTTTTCTTTGAGATATTTTTAAATGTCAGTTTTGGTTTTCCTGTATTTTAATCACTGAACTGATTAGTGATTTAAAAATACATATCAGCATGGTTGAAGAGGATGGGGAAAGATTTTAAACTTACCCTCTCCAGAAGGTTATACTGTGGTACAGCTCAGTGGTGTTAACAAAAGAAAAACACAAAAAGTAACATGAATTATCACTAAAACTCCTTTACTTTCCTTGATTCATTTCTCCCTTTATCTTTTTGACTGTTATGATGTCATCAGTTCACCAGCATTTCAGGCATAGATCATAGTAAATGGAGCTGGATATATAACAGGAAAAAGAAGGAACAGAGAGGGGAGAAAAAAACCAACCCACAACTGTAAGCCTTTTTACATTTAATAAAGTACCAAAAATATAATCTAAGCCCACATTCACTTTTTCCTTGTTTATCTTTAAATCACTCTTAAAAAAAACCCCAAACCTACTGCCTAATGTATAGAGATATGATCTCACAAGTTCAGTTTTAAGGAGTTTTTTAACCAATAGTCCTTCTTTCTAGTTAGGGATGGACTGAAGAATTATGGCACTGATTTGCAACAGCAAAAGATGTGACAATTCATATTCAATTCTGTTTAACCGAGCATGTTATGCATGATGTGCAAGAGAGTCACCTTGTTCCTTTACATCAACACCTGGAACAGGTATGGAGGCAGCATGCTTAGACATTGGCAAGGAAGGAGCATCCTGTCTTATTTTATAAGGTCTCCATCTGTCCATCTTGGAAGGAACAGCATAGAATGTTTGGCATGGACCCTAGTTCAAGGACTGCAATGAGGATGTCCTATTCAGCCAACCAAGAGTGCTTTTTGTCTACCTTCCTCATGTCTGCAGCCAGGAGCCTGAGGCCTTCTGGCCCGAATACCTAATAACCATTTAATTCATAGCCACTACTTAAGATGATGCACTTATGAAGTAAGAGACAATCATGATGAGATAGGGAGGCAAGGTAAATAATACCCAGAGATATCCTGAGCCTTTGAAAAATGCAGGAGACTAGTGACATTCTTGTTGCTTGTTTTCACTGTCGTAGAAAATCTTTTTGCAATATATATAAAACTAAGTTAATCAGTTTTGTAAGGCTTTGCAGATAAAGGTCCACAGCTGTGAAATATACTACAGCTCTGGGTAGAGACGCGTTGGCAAAGCTGTGTGAAGCTGTTTTACATAAACTCACACCCATAATATTCTAGCTCCTGGTAGCTGGTGCTACCTGATGTGTAAATGCTCCAGATCCCTTCTTCTTACCTGTCTTAGTGCTTTGAACGAATGAGAATACAAGTGTATGTTTCTCGCCTGTTTTAGTTTCATGCTATTGCTTTATCCCCAAGTACCACTTAAAAACCTCTCTAGCTGAAGCCATATCAGCGTCAATAGATTAGAAAGAACTGCCTGCTACTTTTTCCAAGCTACTAATCTCTTTGGAGAAAGAAGTGGTTGATACAACTTTCCTGGATTATTTTCATTATCTTTAACATTAAAAGAGAGAGAGGGAAAGAGGGAGAGAGGGAGAGAAGGAAGGCAGCTCAGTCCTCTGACCACCTCTCACTTTTCCTTGGTTCATCAGGGTGTGTCATAGTCTTCAGTGGAAAGCCTATGGATTTACACCATTATGAAAGGGAACTGAGTGCCTCCAGTCATGAAGATAGATTTTTTAATGGCAGCCTTTCTGGTTCCTAAGACCTTAGGCTTGCATTAAGAAAGGTTTACCCTGCAGAGGGTAAGCGTGAAAAGGACAGCAATGCATTACCCTCCTTTCTGTCAGCTACCGACCTTCACCTCTCACATATCCTCCTGAAGTGGGACTGGTTCATGCAGCACTGGTTCATTTACTCTGGGCTATACTCTGCTCTTTTTCCACCCTACCAAGCTGTTTGTGGTTGCTCACTGGAGCCATCTTGAGTGTATTTGCCACCAGCTGCTTCCCACAACCTTGTTGCTCCCCTAGCCACCTCCAGAGTGTTGCACCACGCTGCAGGAGCCCGCAGTGCCATTTGCCAACACCATCTGCCGGACCTCCTGAGCCAAGATTACCTCCTCCTAAACCCACACCCTTTCTATCAGGGTTTCAAAGCCTGCAAACAAGGGGTCACAATCTGAAAAGAAAGGCTCAAAAAGTCTGAAGCTGCTGTTCTTATTCCCAGCATCTTTTCTTTCTCCGTCCAGCACACAAACATCCTTCTCATCTTGCAGTAATTGTTCTGGGGGAAAAAGAAAATTCTGGTCCAACTTTTGGCTGCTGTTTTAAGCACATGACCAGCCACATCAAAGCTGTGAGGTGACAGTCCTAATAATATCTTCTCTTTCTCCAAACTGTCCCAGTCCATACAACTGAAACTAAAGAGCCAGATGTTGGTCGTGTATACTTATACCTGAATCCCAATCTCTCTCTCTCTGAGAAAGTCTTTTAATAATAGAATTTAGAAGTTGCCTATTCCTGTATCTCATGCTTGTGAGATACTTACTCACTGCTCCCTACAAATCCTTAACCTCCAGAAATTTCTTGTTTACACATTTGTCCCTTTCATCTCTAAAGTATCTGCATTGGATTGACCCATCCGAGCAGTACTGACGAACTTTATTCTTCCTCTATTGCTGTTCCCTCTTTGCTGAAAAAACTTCTGCTTGCAGCCCCAGGCTTCACCACATCTTGCAGAAGAAATGTTCCTCTGGGCCCCCCGTACACTTGTCAAGGACCATGGTCCTTCCACAGCTGCAGTGAGCACGAGGGCAGATTCTTGACTCAGTTTATGAGGAGAAAGCCTATGAAAACTAGGCTTTACATGGGAAAAAACATCAGGTCATTACACTGAAACCAAGGGGTCTTTCTTCCATTTTCAGTTCAAACGGATCTAAAAATGCAAAGAGTAATTTGTCCTATGTAAACCATACTTTTCCAGTGGTTTTGGTCTGCTGCTGGAGAAAAGAGAGAGGAGACCAGAATCACCAAGTTCTACTTCTGCTTTTGACTCTCAGCAAGCCGCATGATTTTCTCAGTTCCCTCAGTCGAAGCATTCCTCAGTTTACCAATTTGCAAAGTTGATACAATAACAGTGATGTATCCACAGGAATGCAGAGAGTAAAAGCAACTGTTGGCAAAAGACTTCAACGCTGGCAAAAGAAAATATTGGATAACCTATTCTTTCAAATTAAAAATGCGATAGATTATTCACATATCTATACATAAACTCAAGCCACGAATCTGCTTGTAAGTGAACCACGCCTACATGAACCCTGCACTCTGTTTATAAGGCACATTGTTTCCTTTATAAAGCCTACAGAAGCCAGGCTTTGATTTGAATATAATAAAATTGCAGAAACAGCAGAAGCTGGCCATGTAACTCCTATTTTAATGAATACCTAAAGTAACAGTCCTCTAAGCCATTGTGTCATCTTTCAACTCCTGTCCCTCCCTCCCCCTTTCTGCACCAAACTCGAGGAAAAGAAAAACTGATTGGCAGGTACTGTAGCTGGCGTGAATAACCACGACTATATATCTTGTCAAAAATCAGCATGTACTTTAAAAAAGAAGAAAGTAAAATATGAAGATAAGAGGAATAATCTGAGGCTCTCCCATATTCTCATTCAAATTTTTCTATTTAGATTTCACTATATTTCCTTTTTTAACCTTCTCCTGCAGGTCTTTATATATAGGACAAAAAAATCCACTTCTGTCATTTAAAGCATGATGAAAGTACCAAAGAAAAATCTATTTTCAGCTGTTTCTCGTTAGAGCACTTTTTTGCCACTGTGATGAAAGTCGATGCAAAGAAAGAAAGACGAGTCACTGATGAAGATGAAGAAGCATTTCTGATCAGCCATCTGTTCAACCAATTAAACCCCTCGCAAATAAAGTTGCGTATACGTATATAGCTAACCCATAAAGATATACATATCTATGTCTACACTGGCATGCAAACACATACATATAAATACCATGTAAAGTCTACTTTGCGTATACTAAACTCTGCTTACATGCTGAGCATAGCTAATTAAATGCACACATAGAGAAACACTGCAAATGCGAAATAGGATTTGGCCCCGTTGGAGAACAAAGCCTTCTCTATTAGCATCCTTTTCTCTTAATGGTCCTTATGCAGTAAAAATAAAGTCCAAACACTATAATTTCACTCCCAAAAAAGTTACAAATACTGTAGGTATCTTTAGAAACAGCTGCAAAAGTGGATTCACTTCTGACAAGATTGGTGTTAATTACCAGTAAGGACTTCAGTATAATACTATTTAAATCATTTTAAATTATCCCTCTCAAAAATTAATTTTTCATCAAAGATTACACAAAAAAATCATGATATCATCTCTGCAGCTGCGATTTAGTAATAATTTCATCTATTATTACCAATGTCAGTTAGATAAAAGAAAAATGGCATCCTACTGTGCTGATTCCAGCATAGGCCATATATAGAAATTTTTAACTATCACTTATAATCGCCTTGATGAGCTTAAACCTCCTCTCAATTAACACCCTAAATGACACTGAGACATCTTAATGGAGGATGTAAGTAAAGGAAAAAGACTTTAATCAAAGAATAAAAAGAGAAGTACCAAGCAAAAGGAGGAAGTCTGGTGCACCTCTCAGTGTCCAATCACAATGGGGTCCTTTATCTTGTCTTGAACTTCTTGTCATCTTTATATTGCGACTGTAACTTCACAGCAGCCATAAAAGAAAAAAAAAAAAGTGTGCATACTCTTATCTGCAGTTTGCATCCATGTCTGAGAAAGGCAGTGGGGCTGTATACCAAGCAGGCAAACACAGATTAAATGAAACTGAAGAGACTGTGAAAAATGAAATTATTATAAGTTACAATGAGCCTTACTCCATTTTGGTTTCTACTTCAATAGTGGTTCAGGGCAACTCTTAAAGACTGGAATATAGTGATTCACATACTATTCAATAAACCTGGAAAGAACATGTTCTGATCCTAACATCCTGACCTGAATAAAAGTTCTACTTTCACAGCCAAGAGGTAATTATACTTTTAAAGATCTCAGTTTCCAGACAACCATATAAACATTTGCTTAAATGGCACCTACAGTTGATATTATTAAGGGCATTTTTGTCTCTTTTAGCATACCTCTAAGACTCCCAATACAAGCATTTAAATGCATACACATACAGGGTGGTTGTGATAGCACTTTTCAAATTTCAGGAAGGTTGAGAAATAAGTCTCTATCTAATGTTTCCCAAACTTGTGAACCCAACTCTCTAGCCGTAAGAGTAACCACACAGATTTAGTAAGCTGATAATCTTCAGCTAGCCTCTGCACACTCCTCGCTATACCCTTGTGCAAAACCACTGGGCAATGACTACAGCCTGCGAACTGCTAGTTTAGGCTGCACACGGCTGAAGGGACGGGTAGTGGGTGGTTTTGCCCTGGTAGGTGACTCAGTGACCATGTGCCAGCTCTGATAGGGAAAAAGGACTTTGGGAAGTGTGGTCACAAATACCTCTGAGGGACTTTGGGAGGTACTGTGAGTGCCTGGGAACCATACATCCCTACATCTCTGCTGTAACAGCTAATGGGGCTGTTAGGTTTTGAAGTATCTAGACAACAAATAGAAGTTCCCGTTCACTGTGGCTGTTCCCATGTTTGTAATTCAACATACATACATATATATATATATATATAGTTTCACAGCCTGATTTTTTTCACTTAATTCACTCATAATGAGAAGCAAATTAATATCTCTGGGTGCATTAATAGTAAAAAAATCTAATTAAAATCAGCCATGGTATTTCATTTCTTTCAAGTGCTTGTTTGCCCGTTAGAGCTTCACAAACTGTTAGCTACAAATTATACCAGTTAAGGATTCAGCTCGTTTTGATTAACAAATAATTTGCAAATGGATTTTGCTTTTATTTGTCATAGGTATTTGTTGAATAGTTCACCCAGCCATTTCAGCTTGTGGGTTGTTTGCTTCAGCTTTTCACTAGTCACTCCTATTCTGGTGCTAAGCACACAGTATTTATGACACATAAAGTACTGTTAAAAGAGCCCCTCAGGTAAAGGTAAGAAATACTCCAACCTCTGCTCCATGACAGGCACAGTATCCACTAAGTTTAGTCACTGCTGTTACAGAGAAATTGATCAAACCCAGGGAATTATTTCTCCTCCCATGCTGGATGATTTTAAATGCATGAATATTACACAACAACTAATAATAAGCAATGGACTGTGTATTTTTAGGGAGAAATTTGCAGATGTGCAGTGATTCGTATTAATATCTGTGCAACTTTCAACATTCACAAATATTACCCTGCCATGGGGCAGCTGTCTCAATATTTCCAACTAAAGAGCTTTCTGTGACTCACAAAAAAAGCAACCTTCCAACATTCACTCTCCAAACTGGTTTTTGTTCAGCTTTTTTTTTACTCCCATTTGGACTTCTAGCCAAACACATTTCTTTCTCCGATTAAAATTTAAGGAGGGTTGATTTTGCATACATAACACACAAGGTAGCAGCGAAGTAATGTGTGCAATTAAAAAAATCCCTAAGTATTCATGGATCTGAAGGTTGACAGTCTATCAGTTTACAGAAAAAAATGAAGCTAATAGCTTTACAGAAAGGAAATACCTTGCATGGAAAAGAAGTGTCACTTTCTGCAACTGCTGCTCTAACAGAAACTGCTGTATGGTCCATTGTTAAATGCTAAGCACACCGTCTTAAAGACAACAGTCCCTTTTCTGTGTGATCAAGGAAACACATTTTCTTATCCAGAAGAACTCTAAGTACACTGCTTTTAACTTTGTCTCCATTTCGCTGTTTTACCAGTATGATAATCATTTCTGTTGATTACAAGCCTGAAAAAAGGCCTTTTCTGATCAAAATGGCTGTGGCAACAAGGAGCCTAAGGCAGACTTGGTAATGCTGATATTAAGGGAAGTCCTTTTCCTGGAATTGGGTTTGAGCTGCCTCAGCAAGTGACTCTCATAAACTGCATCTCTTCAGAGCGATGAGAGAGTGCCAGTCAAGCTGCACTGAGAAATACTTTCAAGTGCAGACAAGCCTAAGAGCTCTGATATTCAGAATCAGCTAAACAAATGCACATTTCAGTGTGGATGGACATTCTTGCACTGGTTTATCATTTTATGACCCAGGTTTCAGCCAGCATTAGGAAGTTTTGCAAGACAGTTAAATCAATCTAATGCTGACAAAAAAGAATGTTTCCACTCATATCCCTTGCTCTCAGATGTACGCTGCTGCTTCTTGCTTTGCAGAGACACTGGTGTTCATCTGATCTCTATGCTAACCAATTTAGTTCACTAAACTGGCAGAAAATGGTGCATTGTTATTTGCGGTGAGTAGCTGTGAGCTGAAGCAGCTTACTGGGGCATCAAACAAGCTCCAGAGAGAGCATGAGAAGGAGGGAGGAAGGCAGATTGTTTCCTCTCAGTATCAGCAGGATTTTAGGATTGTGCTCTGGGGAAACCACCCCCTTAACCAGTGTTATGTCACCATACTTGGAGTTATCACTTTGGCCACATCAGAGCTATTGTTCTGACCAAATACAGGGATCTCTGGTAAGAATAAAAGACAAGACTTGCACAAAAACAGCTGGTTTTTTTCAAGGTGGAATAAATTACACAGAGAAATATACCAGCCTGGCAGTTGAGTTTTGCTGGCATTGTTCTGTTGATTAAGATTGTGAAGAAGAAAAACGAAAAAAAAAAAAAAGACAAAGAGCAAGCAAACCACACTTTCCTCTCCTAACCATCACTGTTATGGCAGCAACCCCCCTGACGTATATGCCATTTTATCTACAAAAGAGTACTTTTGCCCTATACTTATCTTGTTCAGGAAGTTGTATCAGTTTATCAGCTTTTTGTGCTAGTGTAAACTTAGCCTCCAATGGAAGTGTCTGACAGTCTAACTATATCACAAGCCCTTTCTAGCTAGGTTATGGTCATAACAGGAACCTTTCAGCTTTTGATTATGAAGAAAGCTTGTATTTCAGTGGATGCCCTGCCATGAAGCTGCACAGCTGCTATGAGGGTGCTATTTTTGCTTCTTCAGACAACACCTTTCCAAACAAAAAAGAAATTCTGCATGTGCTGTGAGTAACAATAAAAAAAAATCTATTCAAAATGACTATGCTGCATTTGTGTCCTTTTATTTCTTTGCCAACAATAAAGGAGTTTACTCTAAAATCTCCAACATTCTGTAATTGTTTGAGAGCCAGGACAGCTCTCAAGCCAGGTCTAAATTATAAAGTGTTGTTGACAAAGCTGTTTCAGTCACAAGCATGAAAAAAATCACACCCTTAATTGATATAGATACGCCAGCAACACCCTCCGTATAGATGCAAGAATCCTTTTGCTGACATGGCTTATGTCACTCAAAAAGGTAGTTGAAGAAAAAAGACTCCTTTTACCAATATATATTTTTCCTCTGGTATAGCTCAGCCAACAAAGCCTGAGTATCATGGACCAATGATCTCCAAATTTTCTGTAGTCAAGCCTTGCTTGAGAAAATTGGCAATGTGTAACACTTCACTGCATCCAGCTCCCTTCCCCCAAACTGGGCTTTTAGTTCCACCTTGTGTTGCTCTTCTTGCTTCCTATCTCTCTGGCACTTGTTCTATGGCTGCCCTGTCTCCCTCCCACCTCATGAGTCCCCTACTTTTTATGGGACCGTTTCTGTCTAGAGTCACTCAGACGTGGTCACCTCCCAGCACTTCTGGTTGTGACTGAACTCGATGGTTGGGAAACCTCAGTCCAAACTGTTACAGAGCATGTCACAATGAAAGCAAGGAAAGACTTTCCATGTTACCATTTAGTTTTTTCACTCTCACCAGTGACATTCACTGAATCTCAGGACAGTTGAGGTTGACAAGGACCTCTGGAGATCATCCAGTCTGACCCCATGGTCAAAGCAGAGTCAACTAGAGCAGGTTGTTCAGGATCTTGTTCAGTCAGGTTTGGATTATCTCCAAGGATGGAGACAATGGAGAACTCCATGTTGGAACCAGTATCATTTAAACCATTCCCCCATGGAAAACATCTCAAAGTCTGCACAGACTCCAGTAGGTTTTTCTCATGTAGTTCCAATATCCTGTAACTGGCAGAGAGACAATTACAGATAGAGAACACTCATGGGAAAAAAAAATGAAATTGGAGGTGCTGTTTTGATAAAAGAAGAGACATTTAAAAAGCAGGCATCATTTGGGGGGTTAAAGCTGATCAATTTCCTGTAGTTTCTCTACCTTTCTGCATGGTCTTGAGTAACTGGAAGACTGTGTCCTCTGTTTCTTTGTACTGAGGTTGCTACCTGACCCCTAATAAGTTTGAATCTACCAATACTTTAGGGGACATGAACAGGTCTAGCAGGAAGGACAGATTCTTATTTTGCATTTGAGATTTACAGTCATGCATTTCTACTGAGTAGACTGAGGTTATTCTTATTTTATATATTAGATTCAAAAAATATACCAACTGCTTAGAAGTACAAGGAAACCAGTATGAAATACACAGAGTTGTCTCTAGATTGTAGCCATAGCCTTACAAAGACATGCTTATCCCCTCCTCCCTCTTTTTTCTTTAACTTATTCTCAATGGGATAGCTTGCCAGACACACCCTAAGCCACTTTATGTTCATTTAACTGAAGATTTAATCTTGCAGAATGGAATCCTCCTACACTATATCTTATGCTTGGATGGATCTATGGCTAACTGTACAGGTGCAAGGATGAATGATAATACATCACTATATTAGCAAATGCTACCTTCACATATAACTTTCTGAAGGAAACTCTGGCCTATAATGATGCTTCATTTACTTTGGAGCTAAATACAGTACTTTACTGATGTCCATGGAGTTACAGTAGTTTAAAAAAAAAGGCAAATTAAAAGAAGATTAAGTTCTGCAAAGCTAAGCATAAGGGAACAATATTGTGTTTTGTTTTCTGAAACTGTGTCTTTGATCTTAAAAGTAGAAGGGTAGTAAATATAATTCAACAATAACATTATCTTAATATTTATATGAGGAATTGACTGAGCAACTGTTACCCAGAATCTAACTTTAGAAGCATTATCTGAGAAAGTAAGAAAAACGTTCTTGATTTCTTCTTCAAAATTAACTGAACTATGTGAAATCATTCTTCTGTCTCTTATTCATGCCACAGTATTGTAGCAAACCAGCAACAACATATCTTTAATAGATATACATCAGAGAATTTCTTCCCAAAAGAGCACAAAGCTCTGTGTAGACGATGAAAGTTTTTTAGCTACTCCTGAAAATCAGCTCCATCAGAGGTGAAACAGAGCAAGCACTGAACACATAAAAAAGGATGACTCTAAGTGAAGAAAAAGATTGTACCCAACTGAGATTTCAGGGAACGCAAGTAGGAAGAATGTAATCACCCAGTCAGAAGTTGATTAAGATACCACTCCTTCAGCTGTGAGATCTTTAGTTTTTGTAAGTGGTTAGGACCAAGTTAACATTTCATTCAAAAGGTGCTACCTTGCAAACAGCATAGTCTTCTCAACAAGGCAGGGACAGCCACGCAGAGGCAATAGCCATCATTGGCTGAAATCCTAGTACCACACAAGTTCCAGTTCTGGGTTCTCCATCTCTCTTGCCCCTAGAGCTCCTTCTTTCCTTGAAACACTAAATTTAGAAAGAAATCTTGTAAGGCAAGAAAAGAAAGTAACTAGTACAGAAGAACTAACCCTATGCCTGCAAGATTCCTGAAAACAGCATGAGTTTCCTATGCAGACTGCATCAGTAATTATTAAGTGGTAACAGCACTTTTATGTTTACAATATTTTTCTCTGTCCACCAATTACTCATATTCTAATAGACTATTTTTCTCATTAAAATTCTCAGTAACAGTTGAGAACTGCAAAATTCAGCTGAAGCGAATGGCAAAACAGGCTCAGACTGACTTAGGACATTTTCTGGAACCTGAGTCTCAGTTCTGGTTTGTCCTTAGGGTCACGCCATAGCAATCCCCAAAAGTCCTTAGTTCGTACCACAAGCATTTGGCCTTTAAGGCTACAAATACGTAGTGCTCTGTACCTCCATTAAAAAAAATGCTAAGACAAAAAAAAGCCATGGTCTTAGCTATAGTGTCTCAGCAACAGAGTTGCTAAAGCACCACCAAAGCCTCTCCCTGCAGGAGAGAGACTGCAAAACCAGCCTTAGGGCAGCTGTTTCCCCAGAAGCAGCACAGGACTGCCACAGAGGTCGTAATCCAGAGCATGTCCATGTGTCCTCCACGCCCTCTTAATGCTTCTTGTGAAAAATGGGCACTCATTTAGCAAAAAGTTATTCCAGCAGCAGATCAATGCAAACTGTGCTGCCTTCCAATAATTTTAATGCTAGATCATGATTGAATAAGACATCAGGTGGACTGCAAAGTATAGCATGACACTGCTCTACTATTAAGCTTTAATTAGTTAAGGCAGCATAGAGCCTCCCTGGAACAAGATGCTCATATTTCTTAGAAATGCAGGCACTCTTTTATAGAAATATGAATTAAGAATAACTTCTTTTTATATGCAAGGTAAAGGCAGGGGAGGGAATTAGGGCATGAAATCCTCACAGGACAGCTCATGAGCTTTCTCTTCTGGGTGGTGTTTGAAATAGAAGTACTCCCTGAAGAACAGCAACAAGTAACAGTTTTTATACAATAGTATAAGTGCCAGGAAGTGCTGTACCCTATGTGACACAAGTGCAGTGTGTACAATGGGAAGGAGGAAAAGGATTAAAATTGCTTGTGTTTTACTATTTCCCGCCTCTGCCACTCTCTCTGTGAGATCTTTAGTGTGTACTTCACTCCCTACCAAAACTGAAAATAAAATATGTGTGCCATAAAGGTATTGGGTGTTTTAGCTATCTGCAAAAACATTTTGATCTGTGGATTAAAAAGTCATAAAAGAAATTGAATCTCAGGCCTGAATACAGGAGAAATACTGGGGGGGGGGGGAACCCAAACCGTAAACATTGGCTTGCCTAGTTATGGGAATGTCTCCTGCAGCAAACTGGCAGTGGTGACATGGCCCTGCCTCAGACAACAAGGAGCACTGCATAAAAAATCTTGACCAATAATGTTACGGCATGAAGTGTTAACATGTTCTTACAGCAAAATATTGTATTAAGTTTCTGTATTGGAATTTGAAGTCTATGGATATGCAGAATGGAACAATTTCAAATGAACAGCGGAGTTTATCCTAAATATAGTCACTTCAGTTAAAAAAATGAATGGGTTTGCAGGCATGTGGTGGAGAATAGTTAAAAATGACTGGAGTACTCTTCAGATTATTGAAGCAATCTAGGAAATCTAAATTGGTCTGCAGTGCCCGTGCCCAGAGCACCCTATTCACTTCCAAAATGAAGTGCTCTTAAAAAGAAAAAAAAAAAAAAAAAAAAAAAAAAAAAAAAAGTGAAGCATTGCATTTGGAAAGGATCGGAGTTCTGGGCATGCACTATGCAGAACAATTTAAAATTACTGGAGCACTTCAGTTTTTGTTTTGTTTTTTTTTTTAACACACACTTCTTTTTGGAAGCAACTCAAAAAGCATTCTATCATTGTAGGCAAACTCATGAATGGTTTAAAAATTGTATCTCATGTAAAACAAAAGGAGGAGAATAATTAAAATAATAACACTAATGCCCTCCTGCCCTAAAACCCACTGAAAGTGAAAGGGGGATGGAGAAAAAAGTAGGCAAGAAAAGAAAAAATCCATACCTTTAAGGGATTAAAAAGAATTGTAGGGACATGTCTGACCTGGTCTGTACGCTTTGCAGAGATCCACAAATCAATACACCGCTGGAGCCACAGGATGGTCTTGGGAATAGCCCACGATAACCCTATCTCCTCACCTTTGGCTACATGAACTTCCTTCACATCACAGAAAATGCCTCTCCTCCTCCCTGGTTGTATCTGAGTGCCTGCTCCCTTAACAGTTGCACTTAACCAGGACTGCTTAACAACTTTTTTGTATGGATTTTTCCTTCTTTGGTGAGAGACGTCTTGCATGGGCCGATTCTAAAGATTTTGTTGTGATTTAGTCAGGGTTAAAGCTCCAGATCTTCAGTGTGTAGGACTAGGGGGAATTTCAGCTTTCACTTAACATGAGTGTGTTTTCTAGCCCCTATAGTTGATGATAAAAACTTGGAAATGTGTCCCCAGGAAACTATAGACTCCAAATCCCAGCAGGCAAATAGAAAGATCTCCCCCTTCTCACCCCTCCCACGCAAACCAAATTATTTTTAAAGCTCAGTATTTAGAAACCATCTTCACAACTATGGAACATTTGGGTCTGGCAACCTCCCTTTGCTTTGCTTCCCTCCTGGTACGCAACGTTTCCTCGTGAGCTAAGATTAAACCGAGAACCAGGAGAGGGTCCCCAGTTTGACCTATGCTGCGTCGGAGGCAGTGAGACAAGCCCAGAGCCGGGAGCTCAACCTCCCTGAGCATCGAGGCAGAGGCGTTGCTGTTCCCGGAGCGGCTGCTGAGGGTGAACGTACAGGCTGGCAGCCCGCCACCATGCCGGGAGAAATCCAGGGAGGGTTTATGTCTGTGGGACCAAGGAATGCTGCGGGCCCCGCTCCGAGGAAAGAAGGAGAGTCAGCTTCGCTGCCAACAAAATCAGGGCTCTCTTCCAGCATTCAGAAACATACATACTTTTATATATTTGCCACATGGCTTTGCTGTGCAGCAGCACATGTGTTGTGGCTGTGCAATGCTGAGTGAAAAGAGCACCCAAATCGAGGAACGTTGCGGGTGGGGATGTGGCACCGGGCGGCACTGGGCGGATGGTGGTACCTGAGGTCGGGGGAGACAGCTAGAAACACTCATCTCCTGCCTGCCAAAGAAAAGGTTGCACCTGATCGCCTTTGTGCAAGAGCAGGAGACCCATTACCAGCACTGATCAAAGGTGCTTGGGAAGCTCTAGTCTTTATTTTCTTTCCCTGATTTTGTTATTGTCAGTATGTGCCCCGGTGTTGTTGTCTGCAGCACAAAAGCCTTAATGGAGACCGGGCCCCATTGAACCAGGCAACAAAACTGTAGGAGATAATCATAAAGAGCTTACATTGAAATCTGACAAGAGGGGCAAAGGGTAGAAGGAATGAAACATTATTATTCCAATCGCAGGTCCCCAAAGTCCCACACCAGTGTCTTAACTATAAAAGACATCCCTCCTCCTATGACTTTAGTCAACAGGGGAGCAACCATTGAAAAATCAGACCCTGTTTTCCCACTGCTTTCCTGAAAACAATCCACAACATAATTTCCTGCATACATCTGTGCTTAAGAGGAAAAATTCTATAAAAGGGGACGTTCTTGACAAACACGCCTATGGTTCATGAATAGCCTTGGAAAACAAGGAGGCAATTTAGGGAGAGTCGGTTACGAATGCAAAAGGTTTTCCTTGCCATGACCACAGCCAGTATTTGCTCAGCAGAGAAGCAGGTGACACAAGATAATCTGCATGCAGCCGAAGGCTGATGGAAAGCTTGTTTGTGCTCAGTGCACTAGAGAAGTTGTTCGGGAACGGTTACGTAAAGATTAGCCCTGTAACGCTGCCAAATACTTTGTGTTATTATGTGCTGTGTTTGTGCCAGGCAGCCCCACATGTCAGAGCTGCCTCATAGGGCAGTTTTAACATGCACACCCACATTTTCAGAGCGCTTGGAAGAATAAAAAAGTCACGGAGGAACCAACTCTGACCTCATTTGCATGGCTGCCGCTGCTGATTCCCGTCAACTTGTACCTGCCTGAGTGCAACCAGCGTAGAGCCAGAAAGGCACTTCCACCGCATTTTGGAGATGGCTGTCCTCGCCTCCCCTCCTCCCCTGACCCATCATGTTCCCTCAGAGAATCCCAGCTGCATGGATAAAAAAAGTAGCAACTCAACCATGTGGGAGTGTCCAAATTTAATGTCGGCTAAATAGGAAGGCTGTCTAAATAACACAATGATTGGAGTTATGCAGGTCATAAGTCTAGGGAGTACAGAGATCACAGTGTTTCTTTTCTTTTCTCCCTTGCTCCGTTTTCTTCACTAAAGTTCATTAAACAATTATTCTTTCCCTTTAAAAATTTATGAATGAATGATGTGTTCATGAAAATGAGAGAGCAAAAAGCATTGGCCATAGCCAGGCGCAGCGCAGTCTGGCACTCTACAACCTCCCCCACGTGCTGTCCTCTCCCAATGTACCTCAAGCCTGACCCAAAATACTACTCCCCAATGATGGCCATGACCCCACGGAGGGAGAGACTTGTCAACAATGCGTACGGGTATTACATGTGTGGGACGTACCTGTCCTGGCAGGGAGTGGATGTGGAGCCCAAGACCCCGAGGAAAACATTGCTTCATCAGTCCAGCAAACTCCTTTCATTTGCACTACGCAGGTTTCAGTTATGAGGATGCCACAGCCACAAAGGAAAGTAAGAGTCTGTCTGCAAACATAAATATAGACCTCTTTATCTAAACTAGTATCAAAAGTGGCACCATCCTCTTCCAAGGCCTGGACATAGCTACATCAGTGTAGCTTGCCTGATGAGAAAGGGGCAATAAATAACCAACAGTAATGACAAGTTTTTATACAGCCCTTTTTATGGGCAGGTTTCCAGTACTTTACAAAATAGAAAACTGCCCTTATTTTCCCACTCATATTCTCTCTCCATCTTCACAGAATCGCTTTCTCTGTTTTTTGGTTTTTGTTTTTTCTTTTTTCATTTTAAATATATTTTCTACATTTATTTCTTTATTGGGCCTTCTTTTTATTTTTTAATTTTTCTTTTCCACCCTCTATTCTCACTTAGCTTCAGTTTCGGACTTCTTGCAGTTTAAGTATCTCTCCAGTTTTTCTAATATTCTACTTCATTACTTTGTATTTCTGCATCTCCTCCTCTCTGTTCTTTGCCTGTCTGCCTGCCATTTCCCTACATCTCATCCTCTTTACCCATTGCCTTCTCTCTTCATCCCCTGTGATGGTGATTCTTTTCCTTCCCAGCTCTGTTGTCAAAGTCCTCTTCTCACATCCTGTTCCTTACTGTGATCATTTTGCATGCCCCATTCCCTTTCTCTTCTCCTGTTGTTATTATTCTTACTTAAATAACTTACTGCAATAGTGCCCAGAGACCTAATCTTGACTGCCCTTTCACCACTACTACCACCGTCACCCTTCTCAGTGATCTACTTAAACAGTCAGGGGCATTCCCTGTCTCAAACACCTCCCTTCCAGCTCTTTTATTTTTTTTAAATCTGCAGATAGGGCCTGGCTGGCAATGGAAATGTTAGGACTAGCTTGTCCTTGCAGTATGTTGGGAGAATAGGTTTTGGTTCCAAGGGCAGTCTGCCCTGGAGTCTGCGGAGAAGGGGCCACACCACGACATAATCTCCAGGAAGAAAGCCAACTCATTTATTGCAGAGTACCTGCCAGGAGTTTCAAAGGACACAAACTCCTCCAACAGCTCCAACTCTTCCACAGTCAGGTTGGCAGGTGACTGTAGAGAGAAAACAAGCAGACTCCAGACCGCCTTCACTGACTGGGTGGCTGTCACCAGCAGTACTCTTCTCTAGGATTGCCCTCAAGATGAAGACTATAAGTGAAGATATCTGGGCATACCTGGCACAGCAGACTCCACCACAATAAGGATAATCCCCACTGGGACAGGAGACAAAATGACTCAGAGCACCTCACAGCCAGAGAGTTGGACATTTTCCTGGGTACTTTTAAAGGAGTAAGTCTGATAATAATTAGGTTTAAAAAAAACAACACCACTGTGGAGCCTTCTGGGCTGCAGTGGGAGTACTTCAAGCTGCTTCTTAGCTGTGGTAAGGTACAGTTTTATGGAAGCCCTTGCCTCGCTTCCACTTGCCTTGAGCTGAATAGTGTTTTCAGACAGCAAACTTTGGCCTTAGGAGGCTGAATCTTTTTGTGGATTTCTATATTTTTGAGAAACTGAGCCTCAGAGCTTTGCTGGATGGGAATGGTATCCAGGACCTCAACAGAAGAGACAGCACCTGCTTCTTTCTAGAAGGATAAAACGTAGACGATGATTAGTTGTACCACCACCAAAGGAACCCCAGGTAACCGAGGCAGGTTGAACTTCCCTTACTTTGACAGACTGCATTGTGTGTCATAACTAAGAGAGGTCTTCAATCCAGAGGGCTGTGAAAGCCAGAGGAATAAAATGAAAAAAGGGAGAGGGTTGGAGTGACATAAGGAAAAAAGTGGCTTCAGGAACACTGAAACAAGGTGGGGAGGGAGAGGGAAGAGAGATGCAGAGAGCAGAAGGAAATTGAGAGCAGTACACTTGTTTAAAAAAATGCTACTTATGGAAAAAAGATCCAAAAGCTGGCCCTGCAGTTACTGGTTTTTTTCCTCTTCTTTAATTCCTTCTTCTTTCACCTTTCCTTTTTGGAGGCAAATGGGTCATAATCCATCAGTGTATGCTTGTCAGGTCTCTGGCCATGTACACGGTTATGACACGGTCAGAACATTTTGGACAGAAGAGCTAATAACACTGATATATATTACACCGACTTTTACATTTTCAGTCACCAATGTGTCTCCCAGGCTTTTTCCATCCCCAGATGCACATTATATTAACTTGGCTATTTCCACATGCTTCCATCCTTTTTTTGTAACAAATGATGGATATTTAAACACTTTCCACACAAATATGGGAGGATAAATCAGATGTTTCAGCCAAATCTACACTGTCTGGCCAGTAGCAAAGAAAGTTTTTTTGATATCACAATTTTCTTGCCTGTGATGTGTAGTGTGTGTAAGTTTTACCCGGGAATTTTGAAGGTCATTAAACATCTTGGCGAACAGATCCACAGTCGTCCCATAGACCAGAACAATGGGAAGACTGTTTGTTTTGTTTGTGGGGGAAAAAAGTTTTATACTAACACAACACTGTTTGATGCCACTAATAGGGATATGTATTCATGCTGTGCATCCTCAGCTGTATAAAAAATAGATCAAGAGGGGTTTTTTTTATTATTTTGGAAAGAGAAAGAGAGGGAAAAAGAATGAAACTTAATATGTTTGAAATGTTTGTAAATTTTTAAACATAAAACCCCAACCACCCCATAACCCTATCAACCTGTAGCTCAAATTATTAACTTAACATACAACATTAAAAGAAGCACAGTTATTATTGCACCCAGGAAATAGGGACAGATGGGGAAAGAGAAGGGAAATTAAAGAGAAAGAATATTATTTTAATGTACTCAAGTTCTGACATAAAAATAGGGATTTTGTCTGTTAAATGTTGATGTGCACAAAATCATAGCCAGGTCTAAACGCCTTAGTCATGGCAGGGGGTTAAAAAAGAGAATATTTGAGAATAATGTGAATTAAAAAGGCAAGTTAGTTTAAATTTCTGTTTGGTAGGGCCTGAGGCCTACAACTCCGATGGGAATACACTGTAGCCGGAGGGCTGATGAATGCCCTTAATGAAGTTGGACAACCTGGAATACATGCATAAAATGATTTTAAATATTGATATGATGTCATTGTGTGTCTGAAGATATTGAAATGTTCATTTTCAGAGCTAGACAGGTTGCGTCTAATTTATTATGGGGAGGGGAATGATTATTTACATTTTTTAATGTAGCAATAAAACAATTATGGGATTTAGGGAGAGAGAAAATATTCATGCTTCTCGGAGAGCAAAAATGCATGTTGCGATGGAAATGACTTAGAGGAGCTTATGCCAGCAGATATTAAGAAATACACTTTCCCGTTTTCCTTCCTGATAATTGAGGTAATACATTCATAAAGTATGTAAAGTAAAAGGACCCTTTGACCAATGTTAATTATATTTAACCTGCTCTATGTATAGTAGAAGGAACAGCTTAAATATATCACTGGGGACGACTAACTCACCCATATATTCTGGATGTGTCTATTATAACATTTCCATGACATTGCCTGGTTTTCAGAACAATTCTTACCGTGAAGAAGAGGAGACGTGGTGTTATAATGGTACGTTCAGTTCCGTTGTGATATGAAAGTTTTTATGGAGAATGCCTCAGGGCAGCTGTCTGCCTCGTGTGTTCAGTATTACGGCTGTATAACACACAGGGGTGGAAGTGTATTAAAGGCAGAGCCATTGCAGCCTGCTGGAGGTTGCTGGTGCTAAGGTCCAATCCTGATGATCCTCAGACCAATCTAAAAAAAAAGAAATTCTTTGCAAAAATTGCCTAGGATACTTTTTTCACTTGTTCTTTTGTTCCTGGCTGATATTCATCCCTACCTGCAAAGAAAAAGAACTTAGATTACATTTCAGCCCTAGTACAAATTGGAGCAGCTCCCTTACACATGGAGGCATTTGGGGGTGATTTTCCGTTTCTCTAAAGCATAAGTTTGGCGTTGTCCGCACTTATGATATGTGCTAGCAAGCAGGAATGAAAACTTTCACATCTCTCTGGTCCTATGCGCACTTTTCACACTGTGGTTTAAAACAATTTAGCAGAATAATTAAGCACATGCCTAACCCAAAGCATCTCACTGAGGCTGTTTCTCTGCACAAAGGTGGATAACTTCGTGCTGAATCATGACATGTATGATTACAGACGTAGCGTAACATCAAATAGGTCCTTTAAAGGACATACACACTGCACTCTCTTTTTCCACTTAACAGATCACAGACACTAGAAATACTGCCTATGATATGGGCAGAGCTCTTGCTGTGTCCAGCCTTGAGGTGAGCTCCAGAATGGGCAAAATACTTTCAGGAATGCAATGGCAAAATTGCTGGGGAAGTCCTCTTCCACTGACGCCCTTCCTCTTCTTGCAGTGTATATACCAACCATGACTGGATGGGCAAATGAGGCAGAGGGAGGAAAACCTTAAACACTACACCTGGACCCAGTCATCAAATATGAAAAAGAGCTAGAAAAGGTGGAGGGTAGGGCAGAACGGCTGAGGACAAGGGATATGCGAGAAAGTCACATTTTTTAGTGAGCAAGATAGATAGATAATTGAGGAGGACTTGCCAGAGATGTGTAAGGTCACAAACGGCCCAGCGGAAGCATGCAGGCATTCATTACTCCTCTTCCCACAGTATCAGAAGGAAGGGGCAACCGATGAAATGGGCAAGCACCACATTTACAACAGAGGAAGCCGTTTTTTCACAAAGCACATAATTGTGCAAATTTTCTGCTGCAAGATGATTATAAGAGGCCAAAAATACTAATAGATTTGAAAAGATTAGACAAATTCGTAGAGGATAGCTTCTTAAGTCTGGATATAACCTCTGATTCAGGAAATTGCTAAACCATTGATTGTCAGAAAAAAAATCACTTTATATGTCTCCTGTTTCCTCTGCTTTTCCCCTAACCATCCATTCCTGTTAATGCCAGATAGTAAACAGCATTAGAAAGGCTGCCCAGGCTCTTATGAAGGTGTACAAGGTACATACAACCTTCGGATGTGTATTAGTTCATCTCCACTGGTTAGTCACTAAGAAGTGAGCTGATTCCTGGCATTCTTGACCCATTTCATCCAAACAGGAGCAAATGTCAATAGAGAGTGAGTTAGAGACTAAGAGCACAGCAGACAGGGAAGTGTCTGTACAGGCTCACCCTTGGTGCACGCACGTGTGAACCTCCGTGTGCACATTCACAGGTTAGCCAATCCCCAGTCCTTGTTCACGCATCCCCAGCTTCCCCAAACAGCCATGTTTCACACCATGTCTCAGCAACTATTTACTTCTTGGGTTTTACATCACATGTGTTACAGCTCTTTAAAACTAATTTCAATTAAGGAATGGATCAGATCTCATGACGATTCCAGCTACGCTCTTTTCTGAAGTGATTGCCCTGGAAGGAGCAGTGTTTGGATCTCAATTTGGTAATCAAATAGCCAAACTATGTGATTAGACTATATCAAATTAGTCACCGTTCACCAGCTGACACCCCCAACTAATGCCTTCTGCCACTAATTGACTTTATTTCCACTTCCTTTAATGTGGCTACCTGTTTTTCAAGCTGATAACTGGATTTACATGCCTTTCAGCTTGGTCTTTCTGATAAACATCCTGCATCCCTCCTGCTCTTCACCTGTCCCTATCAGCGTCAATCCTCTCCTTCCACCCCTCTTTTCTCTTTTGTCTTGCATACACTTTTATTCTTAAGCTTCATCCCTCAAATAAACATGCAGTATCATTTTGGCCAGTATACAATGAAACATTGTGAAAATTTAGTGTGAGAAGGCAGGTGAGCGCTGCCTTTGAGTAGAAAGTTGTCCCCAACACAAACAAAAAAACCTAGGCCAGCTGAGTGGTCATAGCAAGAGGTCAGGACTATGACTGCAGGGAGCTTCCTAAACTTCACCCGCTCAGGCTTGAGGGGTGGAGCATGGCCGGCAACAGGGAATCATGCCTGAGTGCTACGCATCCTCAATTCAGTCTCGTTTAACGTGGCCACTCAAAAATACCACCTCTCCTATGCCTGCCCCTTGCACTGCCTATGTGCACAGAGCAGGTGTAAGGCAACCCAGAGAAGGCAACCTCAGATGGGACAGAGCACTCCTGCCCCGCAGGGTGCTGGCGGCACTTTTCTCTGTAGGAATGTATAATGTGCTACAGCTTTGCTCAGCTACCACAGTATACGCTCCAGGTTATCTACCACAAACCAGAGCAACCCCCAGTCAGCTGTAAATGGCACAAGCGGAGCTGAGGGTGCTACACTGCTCTCCAAGTTGTGCTGAGTAACACAACAGCCTTGCCCTCTCCGCTTGTGACAGGTCGGCTACATACACAGACTGGATCAGGCTGTCCCCACATTTGGCTTAAGACTTTTTAGGTTAACGAATATCACTCACCATTCATAGAAAGTTTGACTATACAATATACACTGCTAAGAAAAACAACTGTACGTTAGCATCATTCACTGCTAATACAGGATACAAAGGAATTTTAAAAGCACTGCAGCAATGACAACTTTTCCTGGAAAGAACGTAAGCATGGTAAGAAACTGTTATTTTTTAAAAAATCTTTAAAATGTTCCTAAATATCACCATTATTTTAAAATATTGTAACATTTCTAGAATAGAAATGTGCTCTTAGCTGTCTAAAATTGCATTCACAAACCAGAAAGGTAGCATTATTTTAATGCTCTTAAAATTGAAGGAATAAACTTTAATTCATTTATTCAGCTGAAAAAAATTATCTGAATACAATTGTAATTCAGAGCAAGGGAAAATATGTTTTAATTCACATTTAACTTTTTGACACTTTTGTATTGTAACATACACAATTCCAAAATTATTTAATGTATTTTGTTTCTTCTTTTATAAGACAACTGAAAAGCTTTCTACAATATGGGTCAAAGCAAAATTCTCATTCCTAAGCTTCCTAAAGAATTGTGTTCACTCAGCTGATCTTTTTTATGTGTATAAAAATCACCTCTTTATTTGTTTTCTGCTAATCAGCAATCGTCATTAGAAATGACGGACATTAGGATTTGTCTGAAGAGCTGCAAAATTTTTAGAACACATTTGCAAGGTTGATTTAAAAATCACATAGTATAATATATATTACAACATATTGTCTAGGCCACCTTAGAAGAAATCATTGATACAACTGAGTAAACCAGCACTGGCCTTGATGGAATAGCGTTGGCACAAAAGAAATAATGCAGTAATGCACTCCCAAGAATTGAGAGCTAATAGAGAGCAACATAATGGATATTACCCAGGATGTAATACCCTTATTCTCATACATACCACTTCATTTCACATCAGGATGCAGACAAGCTCAGAAGAGAACTTGTGGGAGGAAAGGGGGAGGATGAGAGACGAGGGTTTGTCCGTGAACAGATGAATCTGATTCACCAACGAAACCTCTCAGGCGCAAGTGCAATGCACAGATTCAGCGACACTAGGTGTGAATTTTAAGGAACTCTCTCAAGCTAACCAGTTTTCCAGCACTGCAGATCTGCCCTTGAGTTTTGTTCCTTCTCTACAGCTTCCTTCTCATCCTGAGCAGGAAAGTCCCATACTGGTAAATGAGGGCAGTAACCCTAGAGACAGATCTGAATTGGTTCAAACAACTGTTGTTTGCTCCTGAGAAATTTGGCTGGATCTGGATAATTTAGCAAAAGAATGTTTGGGGGGTTTTAGTCGCATTCTGTACACTTACTTGTGTTGCCCTTGTGCAGCAGCCCCACCATGCTATAACTTCACAGGAGCTCAACAGCCCCTACCCTAGAACTTGCAGCAAGCGCCCCGGCCAAGAAATGCAAAATTACACTGAAAGAGGGAAAGGCAGGTTTCTTGGTCTCTGTAAGTTCCTATATTTTGCTTAGTGTTTTGCCTCCCAATGTCTGTCCTGTAAAAAACTCAGATTTCTGAATCAGCGACTCCAGAATCTTAGTTTAAAATTGTCACTCGTTTACCACCCTTTCACAGAAACAGTTTCTTTGTGTGTGTGTGTGTGAGAGTGCCCACATCCCCCACACTTGCCATGATCTGAATCTCTTCGCGTGGTAGGACAGAGGTCTGCATCTCTGTTGTCCTGCATCTTCAGGCAGGCATTTACATCACTGGGATGCAGATGCTAAACATTACTATTGTTATCAGGTACTGTCTTACGCCCATGCTGCACTCACCTAAACGGCTGCATAAGATGCACAGCAAAGGACAATCAGCCCCCAGGTTTCTGGGCAAAGTACATACCTCTTGATGTATACTCAAGTAGATGGTTCAGAAGAGGATCCTTTAGGAAGAGTGTGGTCAGATTGACCTCACTTTCACTGAGCTGACAGCCTGGTGAAGAAAGTTAAACTGAATATCAAAATCATCAGCAAAAACCTCCTCTTTCTTTGATTGTACAGTTTAAGAGGAGCCATTCGAGCTCAATTTATTCTCTACACAGGAACTTCATTGATTATCTCAGACATTCATGCAGGAAGGAAGATGAGATAAGAAGAAAGTTCTTTTTTTTTTTTTTTAAAGTGATTGCAAGATGGAGAAAACTGCTTTGTGAGTGTAATATATACCATAAAGTTCCCTTTGTGTAATCTGCTACTGAAAAGTGAGAAGAATTTACTTTTTCTGAACAAAAGAAACATTAGAGATGGGCTGATGATTACTGAGGGCAGAGATATGAATACTAGGATTAGGGTATATATTCAGATATAAGATTAGCATACAAAAAAATAAGTTTTCTTGGGGAAAATATTGTGGAGGTTCTCCCATTGTCTGGTACTGTCAATCACCAGCATTGGGAAGAGAGACTGATCACTATTCATTTTTTTTCCAAAGGATATTCTGGTTTGATCTCAGGCTATCAACCATAATGGGGATTTCCACTGACTTTGAGAGGGAATCAATCCTAATTCAAGACTGCTGCCATGAATGGCGATGGGTGTTCAGTTATGTTCTACCAAAGTCAAATGGATGTTCCACCAGTCCCACTCCGGGGGGGGAGGGAACGGTGGGACTGCAAACGCGAACTCCAGGGGCATGCGGAGGCGCTGCATTGCTGCTTCACACACTGGTAGGTTACTGGAAAGGGTGAGGAAGCAGTATGTGTTTTATCTGAACTTTGGTGGTTGTAGTATGAATCAAATGGATTAAGTATAAACATACGCTGGGAGGGTCTCTGCTCTCAAGTCAGTTGCTCGAATGCCATTATCCCCTTCACAGAAAACATCACACTTCCTAAAGGAGCCAAGGCATGCACTTTCACATGAGGGCAGTTCTGGTGCATTGATCGATGCAGAAACTTTAGGTTTGTAGATTTCTTGGGTCCATTTACAGAGTACAAAAAAATCTTCAAAGGCAACCTCCTATGCAGACAAGTTTTTATGGGCACACACTTTGAAACAGCTGTTTCAACTGAGGACAACTAATCATCGTATGGGAAGAAACTGGAAGGGACAACAAGTCTCAGTCAAAATGCCTTTGTGCTTTTTTGATCTCGGGATTGCTCTGTGTCAGTCCAGTCCTCTGGCACAAACCAAAGTGAGACGTGAAATGTATCAGTCATGAGTGGCCTTAAAAAGATGTTACAGTTTGTGCTCTTATTCATAATACCTCTGCTGACAGCAGCTGAGGACTGGCATGGGGGCCCCTAGAATAGCTGCACCAGAAAAATAGCTATACTACAGCCCTCCATGACTAGCTGAGCAGTCTTTAAGTCTCATTTACAAAACACCTGGAAAGAGAGATTAATCTCACCCATATCGTAAAACAAAGAGCATCTCTACTGTCCCAGCTAGACTAACACGAACTGAACCAGCAGAATCATTCATACTTCACAGGTCACTTCAACGGGGTCACAGCAAATCTGGTTGTAGCTACTTCAAGAATTAAGAGCTGCAAAAGCAACTGGAAGTGTGCCTCAGGGAGGAGCTAAGCAGATCAGTATGCATACCATCTCTTCTATATCTGCTTACACTGGTGTTAGATTTTGGTGTAAGTATAGGCTATAGAGCACAGAAGTGAGGGACTCCTGAATTCTAATATCCTCTCCTATGTTAACCCCTTTGGCCTTGGGCAAATCTCCTAACTTTTTTTACTCCTGTCATTTATCTTCACAAATGCAAATAAAACTATACCGCCTATGTCATATTAGTGCTGAATGTTTGTCTACTTCTACTCATTTTAACCACAGATTTATGCAGAAGTTAGTATTTCCCAGAAAGAGCTTGTAGAGAAGCTGCATCATGACACATCTTTTGAAAGCTCAGTACCAGGTAGAATATTCACGTTTCGCATTTCTCTGGCACATGCATGCAGGGTGGGATGCTTTCTAATATTTATTGTCTCCCAAATGCTCTGAAGCTGACAAATCAAGCATTATTAAATAGACACTTAAAAAAAATTACTCAGCTGCTAAACCAATCACTGTAGGTTGCAGCTCAAAATGAAGTTGGAAATCTGCACCTTTTAATAAAACAATCTGCTTGAGAGCTGATGATATTTGGTTATGGAATTTATCTGTAAATATAATTAAAAATTCAATGAGAGAGTGCTCTGAACTGAGGGGTAAATATTCAGCACAATGCAGAGTGCTCAAGCTACATGATTCCCATTATCGTTAATGGGAGTCCTACAGCTAAATCCCTAAGCATCACGCTAAAAATTTACCCCCTAGTGTTTGCAGATGGAACAAAAGGATTATTGTACATACCAGCAGAAAATAAAGTTACCACTGACATTTTGACCAGAAAGCTTCCATCAGGATTGATCAGTGAAAGATTTAGCCTACTAATTTCCCCGCAGATTGTTTCTTTGGGGTTTCTCCCATCTGATAAGCCATTCTTGATTTTTATTTAATTCATTTCTATTTACTGGTTTTCATGTCATTATATCTCTCAAATTCCTCTCCTTCTGGCTTCCTACCAGAACACTTCTCTCTGCTTCACCCCAGGCTTCCTGGCTTCAGTGTGCACAATTTCAGGTCTCTGAACCTTAAACATAATGGACATAAGGACAGAAGAAAAGTACATATGCCAAAGACCTTTCAGCTGAGTTAGCTGAGTGTGCAAATTTATCCCGCAATAAAATGCTGCAGGGGACTTTGGGGGTGATTAAAAAGTTGAGGGGGGAGGGGAAGTCACACGAGCAACTTCATTCTTTCCTGGTTTGCACCTTCTGCTCTTCTTGGGTCAGGGGTACCATCTGTCAAGTGTCCCTACCCCTGTTGAAATCAATGACAATCCAGGAGTTTAAGCCTGATCCTGCCAGAAGATATAACAAGCATCCTTGATTAGGTATGAGCTGGAGCAAAACAAAGCAATCCATTAACTTTTCTAGGTGCTTTTTGATAACACTTTCTTAAATAATGGAAACAATGCTTCTGACCCATCTTTTAAAATGTAAATATATATATACACACATACACATAACAAAATGAGAGGAAACCTCTAAAAGTCTAATTTCCATTCTTGATTTCACTTATTCTAACTCAAAGATAGCCAAAGGGATTTGTTTATCCTTTGTAGACCATGCTGCAGTCCTAAGTGAATTTTTATGGGTGAGTTTTAAAGCCCTCAACAATAGGGGCTTATAATGGAAACACTGATAGACTGTTATTATAGTGCCGGTCATAAATACAATGCAATTTCATTTTATATAACATTCTTCATACAAAGTATCACAAAATGTTTTACAGTAAGCATCAATTGCAAGCTAAAGCAAAGGGAAAGAGGATTTAAAGGTGAAATTTCATTGACTTTAGCAAAGGGAAAAGAATTCCTTACAGGATAACACAAATAAAAGTGCAAGTTTTCTCCTGCCAGGCCTTTCTGTAGAAAGCTCTTAGGAGGCTGAGAATACATATATAAAATGCACCCTTCTCTCCAAAATTCAAGATTTCAGCTCCTAGTTCCTCTCTTTATATACTCGTGAGGCTCCATTACATACCTAGGCAAGGACGTTCGTTAAATCTGCTGGCAGGATCAGGCCTAAACTCCTGAATTGTCATTGATTTCGACGGGGCTAAGGGCACCTGACAGCTTGTAGCCTTGTAGCCCCGACCCAAGAAGAGCAGAAGGTGCAAACCAGGAAAGAATGAAGTTGCTTGTGTGACTTCCCCTCCCCCCCTCAACTTTTTAATCACCCCCAAAGCCCCCTGCAGCATTTTATTGCTGGGTAAATAATATAATGAAAAAGTGCCTACATGACACAAGCCACATGGGCACAGACAGCTATTAAAACTGAAATGATTTATTTCATAACAATCCGAGGTAGCACACTTTAACTCTAGGTATAGCAACCCCTCCATTTCTGCTTGCCTCATTTGCATAGGTAATTGACAGCTTGTTAACAGCTCATTAGGAACACTGAAAACCATGTGACAGATACAAACCTAGTGCTAGAGGGGAGAAAATCTGTGAATTACAGTATATTGAAAACTCAATCAGATTCAGAATTACAGGTCAAAAAACAAGTCGGTTATTTTATTAGGTTAAAAAAAATTAAAAGGTTAACATACCGGTTTTTGACCTGTATTTTTAAGATAGCAGGCTACAAGGTAATTAATTAAGAATCTGATTGTGATGTGAGATACTCTCCACCGCCATGGGTAGGTTTAGGAACGATACTAAGTTAATACAGTAGGAAAAGTAATAGTTGCTGAGAATTTTTAAAAACATTAAAAAGTCTTGATGTGGTATTCAATTTTGGTTTGGGAATAAACCTTTATCAAAAAAGCAAGTAACTTACAGACACTGCAATCTAATATTCTGTAACTGAGAAAAATGTGAGGAATAATTTGATTTTAGTCTATAAAAAGAAGATAAGTGTTCTGATTTGCACACTTACTATCCGTAAATTTTGATGATGCTTTTTTTAAAAGGACATTTGAATATAAACAGTGCAAATAGTTATATCAGCAAATCTACTTTTTTTATTAAACACGCCCCCCCCCCATAATCTTGCTTTTCTAGCACTGCTAGCAGAAATACAGTAACCTGTAGAAATAAAATGCATAAGAGAGATTGCAAAAAATCTCCCTTTCCTTGAAACCTGATATGGATTCCCTGTAACTCAAGTGACATTGGCTGATGAGGACAGAGCTGGCCAACTGCATGTTAGTCTGTAGAGGAAACTAGCAAACTGTGTGACTTCAGATCTTCTTCTTTCAGACACCAGTGGTTTATAGACTCTTCCCTCATCCCTCTGAAAAAACAGCAACAAAATGTGATCAGATCTAAACCCCTGACTATTTAGCAATTGAACAACAATGTTAAGGTGTGGGATTATCAAAATCCCCTAGTGCTTGTTCACACGGAGGCTTGTGCTGTTTCAGTTCAAGAGGTGCAACTGCTGCAGTATGGATGCATATGTTATTTAGTTAAGTCCCATAAAAATGACTTCTGATAGAGTTTCTTATCTGAAATCGTGGATCTACTTCTGTACTACGAATATAGCCATATGACTACAGTACTCTGGCTGGTGGGGATAAAGTCTCCTTGTGTAGACATGGTTTAAGAGTGATTAATGAATCCATGACCTGCGATACAACGAAAGTCGTGCTTGTAAGTCACTTCAGCACTTTTGAAAGCTCCATCTTTAGTCTTCATTATGAGCAAAGCCAATAGGGCTGTTGTGCCCCCAGCGTTAATTACACTGACTCCTGCACCGGTGAAGTTACGCTGTTGTAACTACAGCAATATAAACTTCTAATGCAGACACGCTCCAATGGTATAAAGAGAGCTTTACACATAGTACAGCTGACCCCAGATTTACACTGAGCTTAGGCAAAGTATGATTCACATACACGGAAGAAAAATTAGCTCATTTTTTGCCCTTGAGCCCATATCAGCTGAGGCATTTTGTCCAAAGAAAAAGTCAGTTCATGACAAGCAATGGTGATGGAAGAACAGTCAAGGTTCAAGATCATAATTACCAAGCCATCATGTCATGGCAAATAAAAGAGGTGGTAAACTCACCACAGGTGAGAATAAGAAATAGGCAAAACCTAGACTCCTAAACCAAAACCCAATTAATTTTACTTACATGCCCTTTTCTTTGACCATACCAGTACAAACAACAATGCAAACACTGTGTTTGACAGTAGGTCTCATACCTGAGTACTGAGCCAAAAGTCTCAGGAAAAAGGGCTTGATCTTGGGATTTGCACCATGCCATACTTCAGTCGTGTATATGACTTCACTGGCAATGTTCTTTGAGGCCTGGGCTTTGGTTTTAACTTTTTTTCCCCCCCTTGGTTTTTACGTGTGAGAATCCCACTTTGATTTGGTTCCTGTAGGGCAAAGATAAACACTGAAAATCAGTAGCTAAACTTTTTTCAAAATACAGATCACTTTCCAGTTAGGCTGGACTGAATTACAGCTGAAATTCTGGGAATATAGTCTTTTTCTGCATTAACCACTCAGTCAACCCTTATAAGCAGATGACATGATTAAAATGAAGTTTGAACTTTTTCTGTAGATTAATTCTCTGACTTATGACAAGAGTCTTCTAGTTTTCATTAACTTAAGTGCCATTTTCTTAGGACTCTTATTCTTACAGTTCCTAATCTACAGCTTTGTAATGACCTGGTCTCAGAACATATTATGCTATATTTCCCTTCCTTCAGTCCTCGAGCAAGGGGCATACAGGCTTTTCAGCAAAGGGAAAGGGCTGCTTTACTTTGCCTTCCGGTTTGTGAGCACATAAGATATTGGATTTTGCTACTGAGAGTGCCTGATGGTCAACCCATAGCTGCAGTCCTCTCACCTGCTCAACGAGCATTCAGGTTTCAGTGTCACTGGCAAAAAGTCTCCAGCTCATTAATTGTTCTTGTAGCACTTCCTACACCCTTCCTTACAAAGAGTATGCTGCCCGTCACTTCACACTGCTGTTAACTAAAGGTTCATTTCCACAGTACCAACCCAGCACAAATAAGCTGCTTTGGCATTCAGGTGTCCAAGTGCAGTACTATACTTGAGGGAACAGAAACGACCTGGAAGCCTCTTTAGGAAGCATGGGGTAGAGTTTTGGGTTTGCACCTGTGTGGCACTGTTGTTTTGAGCAAAACCAAGTCATTCTTCATCTGTTCACATCATAAGCTCATACAACAGCATCTGCCTTCTAGTATCTTTATACAGCCCTTGCCACAGTGGCGGGTACTTTTGCTCACCAGCTTCTTTCTAGTTTTTCAGTTTCTAACTATGGTCTTAGGATGACCTTAATACAGATCATAAATATCAGACAAACTCTTTTTTTTGGCTCTTTCCTATCAATAGACATTCTTTATATATTTGATTATTGACAACAAGAATAATTAAAATATATCTGTAGTTAATTCCTGCTACCTTTTCTAGTGTAGCACTAAGCAATAAAAACATTCGTACATAGGCTTCTAAAGGGCAATAATCCCTGCTGCCAGTCTTACAGGATAGTTACTGAAGACATCTTTTCTTTTTTACATGGCTGGAATGTACATGTAAGTGACATTGTGTATTTTTAGCTCAAGGCTCCATGCCCTTCCACCAGGTTGCTAAACTATGTCTGGGCCAGGAAATCAGAGAAAGGAAAATGCACATTTAGAAGCAATGAATTCAAACTTGCAAGTCCATTCTTCAGGTAGAAGCTTCAGACAGCTCATGTTTTCCTAAATATTCTTCCTGTAACAATGTAAATAGTTGTAATATGTGCAAAGAGTCTCTCTGTAGGAGTCTAAAGAGCTTCTTCAAAGCTTGTGAAATAAGACCAGACTTCAATACTGACTGACAAACTGATAGCAAACCAAATGAGCCCTTTGTAAGGAGATCTGACCATCCAAATTTGCAAAAGCCACGAGATATCTTGCAATGTCAGAAGTCACATTTTGGGGTTTGGGTTTTGTTTTGGGGGAGGGGGAATTCAACTGTGGAGGAAGTTTTGCACGTTTTCTCTCATAAATTATAACAGCGTCACATCAGCTTTACAGAGTGACACCCTACAGATGGTCCCCGTTTCTACTCTGAGCACCTTGTGAAGTACATTTAATTTCATTAAATCTGAAATGAAAGTGTAACTAGAAATGCTGTGTTCTGAGCATGAGAACAGTATCTCTCCAATAAATCATTCAAAACAAACTCTTTGAGTTACTATGTCTATATAGGTAATAGGCAGCAGGTAAGTTGAAAACATACTCAAATCCACTAGTGACATTTTCTCTAGACATTTACCCTACTTTCTGCTGCACTTCTACTGGACATTGCTTCCTATGTAAGATTGTTTTACTTAGAAGGCTCTGAGAACACAGCATAGGAAAGAGCAACAAAAAGAAGCATAAAAAATGCCAGGTTGCAAGTAAACCGCACACAGGGAAGGGCCGTGAAAGTATGTCTCTGAAGCAGTCCACCTACAAATGCTTGAATATGTTCCTGAAAATGTAGATGCACCAAAAAAAACCCGTTTATACTTACTAACATAGCTGGTTGGGTAAATGTGTATAAAGAAATAGCCAGGTGTTCAAACATCTTTTCAACCTTTGAAAACATTTCTGTTCCACAGAAGCACAGTTAGCACATCTAATACATACACAGATTTGAACAAATTTATATATTTGTTATTTTTGTTATTTTTTTAGTAACTTGCCCTATAGATGCATGCTATCGTGTGTGCCATAAATTAGGGTCAGAACATAATTTGCCTGGTTTTATCCACAAAACTTCTAAGCCACTGCACTAAAGTTCCCCATGTCTCACTAAGTATCACAGGGGCATGTGAAATAAAAGCAGATGGAGCAGGCACACTCATCGATTTTATATATATTAACACACACAAAAAAACCAAACAAGTTTTAGCCTTTTGTACACTCGAGCCAAAAATGAGAAAAGTAACTTAATTCCTGAGATAGCTAACATCACTCAGGATAGGCTTCTGCATCTTCACGTCTGATCTAGATCCTAACATATTATTTCTTTTAAGCTCCTTTCCTAACTGGAATTGCAATAGCAAAGTGGGATTCACCATACCAAACCTATCCACTAACTTGAAAAATTCAGAATACGTGCCTATAACAAAATATCTCAAAACAATCCTATACTCTTACGTTGCCAGTGTGTTGTGCAGTTGTATGTAGGTCTGTCTCTCCCCACCAAGCACACAGGTAATTGGGTCTTAGGACTCCATAAATAATAGTTTACTAGTTACCATCTTCTATCAAATATAAGTTATTATTTCAAGATAAGACTTCTTTACCAATACTAGCTTTGAATGCACGCATATTTTTAGGAATGGGTGTGTTCATGTGGATGCCTGTATGAGCATGTGTCTGCGTGTGTCTATTTCTACAGACAAATACATAAAATCTCTTCTTCAGATACAAAGCTACAGAAAAACGCCTTCTTTTGACATCATCTATCTGTAGGATCGATACCACAGGCGGTTCCCTCAGTTACTCTGGAGCAGCCACAAGCCCTGCCCTGTGACTACACTGCTGATGGGCTACCATTTTCTTTTAATTCCCTTCTTTGATTCAGAAGAATCTGCAATAAAGTTCCTGGGCAATCCCTAATGACATCTCTCTTTTTAGGTAGCGAATGAAGGGTGTTTCTATAAATGCTTATTTTTTTGAGGTGTAACTCTTAAATGCTGCCTTGCAGGCTTCAAAAGCCATTTATTTAATATGGCAGGTGTGGAAAATCTAAAGCTCCTCCGGTTTCTTGGACATAAAGTTTTTGTCTTGTCATCATTTGCTAATTAATTCAGCTGCAGTGAAGGGGAGGTGTATTACAGAGACTGACCTAAAATGGGAGGATTAGATCCTATGAACACTTCAGACAGCACAGATCACTGGACTGGGATATCTCCATCCAGAATTATTCTTAGCTCTACACATCACAGTCGAAAGTCCTAATAGTACTGTAGTATAGAGTTAGTGCTCATTAAGATTTTTTTTAATCTCTGCTTTCATTAGGAAAATGTCTAATTAAAGGTCATTTAGCCCCACCTGGGAACCCCTTGTGCATGTCTGAATGAAACAGTTCAAAACTCTGTCCTTTTCCGCTTCCATTTCACTCAAGTAACGACAGGGTTAAATTGCTAATAGAGGTTTCATGAGGTCTGCCAGAGCCCACTCTCCAACACTTACATCTGTTCAACAATTATTACAGCATTTTTGTCATAAAAAATTCAACACCCTGAGTGTCGTGCTAGCAAAACCTGAAAATTTATGCAGTGAATAGAATAGCTAATTTCTCTGAGGAAATGCAGGGGGAAAAATTACAGATTTAACTTAAATTCTCAAGTAGTGTAGAGCACACATCTGACTCCCTCTTTAGGTTTTGTCTCTGTGTAGCATAAGTAGGAATACCATCTACAGTAGATCAAGAAACCTTTGCAAAGCAAATTTATGCCTTCGAAGAAACAATGTTTAAAACTCAGAAGGGGGCTGTACTGGATTCATCGTTTTACCTCACAAAATCTCATTTAAATAATAAATTATTCAGTTTATTCTCAGGATAGGGTTATTCTCTCACTACCTCTTGCTGTTACAGAGTGAACCGCCCCCTTCGCAGGGTACAGGTAAACGACACAGATGCGGAGGCAAAAAGCCGACAGAAAAACATTCCTTAATCTCATGAACTTTGTGTCAGGCTGCTTGATGTTTTTGGTAAAAGGAAAAAGAAAACAGAACCTGCCTCGCTCCTCCATAAGGTTAGGAATATGGATTTTATGTTAAAACTAACGCTGTCTAGTTAAGATGCCAGTGGACTGGAACAACATGCTAGAGGCTATAGCCTTCTATTCTCAAGGGTCGGACTCTTACTTCCAGTACCGGTGGTTCAGCCGTAACGATAATTGCAGCCATGACGAGCAGGGAGCTCTTTCAGCATCACAAGAGCAACAAATAAGACAAATGGTTTGGGAGTGGAGGGTGTTCATTTTCAAAACGTAAGGTGAGAAGAGGACACTGGCTTAAGCAAGGACAAATACTGCACGTTCCCTTTCTTCAGGCTGTATCCTGCTGGGATGGCGAGAGCTGGACAAATGCTGCTGCTGCAGAGGCAGTCACATGTGAGTTCAGATAAAAACTGCAGATTGGCTCAAAGGATATTTACAAGCATTTTTGCTGTTTTTCACAAACAATACTAGACCAACAAGCTTATGAAAATACATGCTTAACCAAAAGTCTGTAGGGGCTGGACCGGCTAGACCAGTCTTTCACTTGGGCATCAGAAACCACGGGCACAAGCACCCGATCATATCCCTCAGGGAGCTCATAGGGCCTGATTCAGTAGCAGTAGAAAAACTATCCAGAAAAATTTTGGCATTGGAATAAAGTGGTGGACCAAGATTTTAAAAAGCCAACATATTCAAAAACAAAGTCTGCAATTTTCAAACTGCCAGGTGATTAGATTTCCAAGGGGTTTGGGGTATTCCCTGTAAGTGAAGCATTACAGAATACTGGGCAGTGTCCAAGCTTCAGCTGTTTGCAGCATCTCAGCTGAAAAGCCACTTCTCAAAATGGAAATTGCTTCTAGTCCTGCCTGTTTCCCAAATACCAGCGGTATCTGCATAGGAACTGCCAGATTTAGTTCCTACTTACTACTACGTTTTGTCTGATGCTCAGATTATCGATCTGACTGCAAAGAGGAAAAATGTGTATGACAACCAAACACTTTGCTTAAATAAGAATAATTTTCACGCTAGAAATTAGCAGCTAGTGCCAACACAGGGTCAGGTCACGTATGCTCTGTGAAGCCTGGGACCTGCAAAAATACCATTTCAATGATTTTTGTCACTCACTATGTTATACCCATAAAATCAAATGTCCCAGAATATTTTTCAAATATATACTTTTGATACTTGCTTTCTTTTGTAAATACAAATTGCAAATACACATAGACAAAATGATTTGCGTTTCTAGATCCTGATTCTAAATTACTGTGAAAATTACCAGTCCGTATGAGAAAAGATAATTCTCTGTTACTGCTCTCCTTTTCCTCCTTTTTCCAGCAGTGGAGTCAGTACCCATGGAGGGTGGTTGGCTGTCATGGGACACAGATGCCAAGTGCTGGCAGATATTATTCCAGTGTCAGAATCTTTTTCCTTGTCAAACTCCCCAGGCAGTTGTGTTAATGGCTCTGGAGCTACGTCTGGGTCTGTCACGTGGGCTAGCAGCTGATGGGTTGTTTTCTACAGTGTCCTCCTGCATGACATCTTCCTTTAATTCATCTTTGGTCCTGAGGAATTTGTACACTATTACCTACTTGGAAATAAGCCCCTATAAATTTTGCATTAGGGCTATGATTTCTTCACAGATTTGCTTACTGCCCTTGGAGCTCATATGACATTTTCTTCTGTAGCACAGCCTCTCTGTAACTTCGAATGCCATGCAGTTAAATTACACCCTGACAACAAAGAAATATTTGAGCAAATGAAACTATTTACTAAGAATTTGTTTCTCCTTGCCCTCATCACCACCCCGTCCTCTTTTGCCCCCATTTTATTTATGATTAGTGAATCTTTCTTTGTGAACTGAAGCCGGTCTTCTTCTGTGTTTGTTACTTCATTCACAAGCTAGGAGCAAGAGCTTTCAACCTTTAGGTTGTTCACAGACTGGTTATATAGATTATTTGCCATTCATGCTGCATGAGTTAGTCACTTAAATTTCAGGATCTTAATCCTGCAAAGATTAGCTTGAACTCAGAGGGGTTGTTCAGAACACATGTAAATCTTTGCTGCACTGCAGCCTTTGAGGACCAGCTCCTATAAAGTCTTTAAGGTCAGGAGTCCCAGACCCAAGCTGCAAGACGCTGATTGTCTGTTCTCCCATCCAGCAGAGAACCCCAAGCATGAGAGCAGCTCCGCTACAAGAACCAGATCAGGACAAAAGCACTCAGCAGTTTGCACTGGAGGCAGTGAATAGACATCAGTCCCTGAGGAGAGCTGCCACGCTTGACTGCAATATAAATACTAAATGTAAACAAATATGTAAAGCTAATCCACGTCATACTATCATTGCTGTTACTCGACTGAAATATTTTAAGAAGGAAAATAACGATTAACAAGAAGCAAATTACACACTCATGCAAATTTTGAGAAACATTTGTTGCAAACTCTGTGAATCTTTCCATTTTTGCAGGCACTTTCAGAAACACAAGGCAGTTGCCCTACATGTTCACAGCTAGCAAATTGTGTCTCCTACAAAACAAAATCAGCAATTTTATTCACAGTTGATTTGGGGATATACAGTACAACATCTATGTGTTTTTTTTTTCCCCCCACTGTTTTTGTTTTGATAACAATCTGTGTAAACTGGTTTGGGATCTAATACCTCTCTTCATAACTTGCAAGGGAAATCTCATGGAGTCTCTAGGAGTACAGGAGTATTGAATAACCCAGCCTTATAGGAACAGTCTTTGAAAGCCTTTCATTCTTGTTTGGTAACAACAGTCAGAAAAATCCTGCAACAAATTTTCTGTTTTTCTATTTAAGAGTGGGCGGGGGGAAGCTCACTTTGATTGCTTACA
The DNA here is from genome assembly GCF_965638725.1 of Aptenodytes patagonicus. Taxonomy (NCBI): domain Eukaryota; kingdom Metazoa; phylum Chordata; class Aves; order Sphenisciformes; family Spheniscidae; genus Aptenodytes; species Aptenodytes patagonicus. Next base: position 57,850,491 of record NC_134955.1, on the reverse strand, counting down.
GGCTTCTCTGATGCGAGCAGGAAGCAGTCCTTGATAATATGCTCTTTCCTTTGGTGGCAAACATGGATTAAAGGCTGGCTATGCCAAAGAGTCACTTCACAGGGCATCTTCACAAATGGTCTTGTTCAACCCAGAATGCAGCAAACTACAGAGCAGAAATGGGGAATGTCATAAATGGATTTTGCCATCAAAACAATATTCAAGTAACTGCACCCTCAGCTGAGCATCAGAGACAGATCCGAAGCCAGGGTAAGTGCTGAAGAAAAGAATCTGCCCCAAGGATTTCAGTTGTATCCTGCCCCTCAAAAGAAGTGAGGTTCTTTATACACCTTGTGTGCACAAGCAGGAGATAACCACAACTAACAGACTCAAACCAAAGTAAGGGAAACAGTATTTAGTTAATTTTTTCATGTACAGACTGATTTAGAGATCTTTCTTGTTGATAGCATGTTCGTATAAACTTTGCAGACTCCACTTGCCCTTTCAGCTGTAGATTCATTCTTCATTTCCTAAAAAAAAATCCTAGCTAAGTTAAGGTTTTTAAACACTCTTGTAACACTCTGGATGAAAAAACACACAGTACAGAGGAAAGACCTCTTAAGTCCCTGCAAATGAAAGCAACAGGGAACTGGCAGCTCCCACCTCCTAAATGATACCTACCTTCAGCAATGCACCTCTTCAAACCCATGCATGGAAAGCCAGCTAGTCAGTTTTCATTCTCAAGTCACATAAGAAAAAAAGTTTTGAGGAAATATCTATAGACCCAGCTAGAAAGGCCATGGGGTCAAGGCCCTTCTGCCCTGAGCACTCCCCCTTTTTGCACTCCCATCCTTCAGTCCTGTCTGAGCTATGGAGAGTTATAGATTTGAATAGATTAAGTGGTTGTATTCTGTATTTAAACTGTTCCTCACATCCTCATTCCTTGTACAAAATCAGAAAACATTTAATTTTTATTTTTTTTTTTATTTAATAAAACTCAGTCTTCCTTGCTACCTTTTGTGATTGGGGAGCAGAGGGCAAAGTTTTTCTTCTTATCATAGGGAGACTTCAGTTGTGAGTAAGTGGCTAATGAATTTCTCTCCTTCTACACAGGCCAAAGACAGACTCAGCAGCATCTGCCTTCCTGTGATAAAGCCATTTGTTGATGCAACAACACAGACTGTCCTCAGAGTGGGACTTCGGCAGTTTCACCTCCTGAAACAAAGCCTCAGAAAGGTCATATTTCCCCAAATACCTCCTGCAGGTTTAAATGCTTATTTTATTCTTAGGGCATCCTGTCCTGGTTTCAGCAGGAATAGAGTTAATTTCCTTCCTAGTAGCTGGTACAGTGCTGTGTTTTGGATTTAGGGTGAGAACAATGTTGACAACACAGCAATGTTTTAGTTGTGCTGGGTAGTGCTTACACTAGTCAAGGACTTTTCAGCTCCCCATGCTCTACCGACTGAGAGGGCTGCAGGTGCACAAGAAGCTGGGAGGGGGCACAGCCAGGACAGCTGACCCCAACTGGCCAAAGGGACATTCCATACCATGTGACGTCATGCTCAGTACATAAACTGGGGAAAGCTGGCCGGGGGGGCCGCTGCTCGGGGACTGGCTGGGCATCGGTTGGCGGGTGGTGAGCAATTGCACTGTGCATCGCTTGCTTTGTGTATTATTATTATTATTATTATTATTATTATTATTATTATTATTATTATTATCATTATTTTATTTCAATTATTAAACTGTTTTTATCTCAACCCATGAGTTTTCTCACTTCTACTCTTCCACTTCTCTCCCCCATCCCACCGGGGGGGGCAGTAAGCAAGTGGCTGTGTGGTGCTCAGTTGCCAACTGAGGTTAAACCACGGCATATCCTTAAACTGAAACTATTTGGGCCTGATTCTCAGATCTATCCAGGCTTGCACACAGGTGTAATGCCACAGATTTCAGCAGGATTAGTTCTGCTGCACATCTGCACAAGTGGCAGCACCAACAGGACCACTGTCAGTTTTCAAGTTTACCTGGCTTTCCTTCATACTGATGAGTCAGTACAGAGTCACAGCTATCTCTTATCCTCCCAGAGTATGGCTCCGTTTCAAAAACCCAAAATAGCAAAGTCTGCTGCACTGCCAAACAGGAGACCCAGATTAAAGAATTTCAGACAGCAGTCTATCACAAGCCCGTCAAAACCATGTATATCGTGCAAATAGTGATCGGAGAGACAGATCAGGTGACTGAACCAATATAGCAGCGCAATATGTTCACTACCTTAATTATCCTGACTTTTTTTTTTTTTTTTGGTGAGAAACCAAAACTATTTGTTTCTTCCCTCCTTATAAAGATATTTAGTGTTACTATGCCTATGGTTGTGGAAATATTTAGTGTTACTATGCCTATGGTTGTGGAAATATTTTTTCCATAGGATTAGGAAAGGGGAATGTTTTTTGAAATAGGGCTTTTGTTTAAAAATGTGTTGTGTCATTGAGTTGGTACTCAAAAAATAGCCATTTATCCAAAAATAGCCTCTCTCCATTGTTCCTTCTGCTGTCCCCTTTCCTCCCCCTCCCCTGCAGCCCATGAGGCTACCTCCTACCTTTTATTGAAGAATCAGCTACCAAGACAAACTAGTACAAACAAGGGGAAAAACAGTAGTTTAAAAAAATCTATTATTCTTTGAAAAATAGTCCTAGCATTATTTTTAATTCTGAGCACAAACAGAAATTTGTAGGCGAATACTGCTTCAGCTGGTTTCAGTTTATAACATGGTCATTAAGTCCATATCAAACATGTGTGTTTTAGAGTTAAATCCTTTAAGACAATGAGATGAAATAAGTAATCATTTGATAGAAGTACGTATAATGAATTGGATTTGAAAATGTTGGAAAGTCATTCAAGGAAAATCCTTCTTTTACCTTACATTGAAAACATATCATTAGCCTTAATTTAAGTCAAGGTGAGGAGGGGAAGGGGGGCGAGAGGGGGAATAGACATTGCAGGAAACTCTTGAGTGACTATTGTTTAATCCCATTTAGGGACACTTTGAACAATGACATATATATAATGAGATATTTAAAATTCTTTGGTCAATCTCTAGCTAAAGGCTTTTACTGTGGAAAGAATGAGTAATTCAATACAGACTACACAGCCTTTCACATGCTTTTATTCTTGATTTGTTGGACATGTGTAACATAAATTTCAAAACCAATCTATTAATGACTTAAATTGGAAACTGGTTTCCTTTGCTTTACATACAGCATTTCAGTAACAAGCATAATAACAGGTGGATCAATAGATACTATTTGGTGCAGTATTTGCAGTATGTTAACATTAGTCCTGTATCTCTATTATTGAACATTGTGTCAACAAATTCCTGTTTCAAGGAGGATGGCAAAAATATTTTCCAGTGTCAAGGTTATTTAACCACATGAAATGGTAAGAGGTTTTTGTGCATTTTGTTTCCTACTAACCTTGCCTCTTCCTCCTCCTTCTTTTAAATAATCCATCTTTTGATCAAATCAGTGGGTAAAAAAGTATTTTTGCATCAAATCTGTCTGCTGTCAACTCAGATTATGTTCTTTAAAATGGACAGTGGTTCTGGGAAGAAAATATTATTTTTTTTCTCTTAGAGAAACATAGGGAAAGAGAAAGGCACTAATGTAAACACAAAATTAGAAAGAAACAGAGAGAGCGAGCACAAAAGGTTGAGTTTACAATTTGAAGAAATTTAGCCAGGGAATTATTCGCAACCTATAGTTCTCAAACACAGCATAAAAAGACAGAAAAATGAAATTTTAGTCATTAGAATTTGACAGCTCCCAGTCATAATATGCTGACATGTGTAACGGGAATTAAGGGGTTCTGTAGGCAGAATGAGCACTAATATTTTTTTAGGCAAATCATTTCTTTCAGCTCCATGAATCACACAATATTGGAGGATCACTGGACACTTACAAATGACAGGTATAATATAACTGTACTCTGCTTTGTATTATTTGATAAACAGATTTAAACATTAATTACCACCTAACTGGAACAAAATTTCTATGTCACAAACAACCAAGGGCTCTATGCGATGACCACAGCCACAAAAGCGAACAGCTTGATGGCTGCAGCCAAAATTAATCCTGCAACTTCTTGCCACTCACTTATAAACTAAAGGTCTATTTTCTCATCAGTGAAAAAAAACCACCTCAGTTAGTCCACAATGGATGTTTCATGTGTGAGTAATGACCTCCAGGGCATGACTGCGCCAGAATTTCTCAGACTTTGAAGGTGTGAACCACTCTTGGTTCACCTGCTCTTTAAGCAATCCACCAAACACACAACAGTGTGTAGTCTTACAAAGTCAGGTATATGAGGAAGACAAAGAACACACTTTAGCTACCTAGTGCTACAGATGTGTGTATTATAAAACACTCCTTAAATTATTTTCATTTTTAAAATAAATTTTAAAGATGCCTACAGGTTTTCTAGACTTTATGATCCCTTCAGAAGAACACTTGGAGGTTCTAACCCACAGACTCGTAACTCGGAGCCCAAACCCAAACGCATACGGCATTCACGTTAGCTATATGTTGGGCAACACCTTGGATCACATTTCAGGGGCTGAGGTAGCTGATGAGAGCTGGCTCAAATTGGGAAGGTGAGCTCAACTGGCTTGAGCTATGTGGTATGGCAGCAGCTGAGCAACAGGTAACAACAGCAGAGATACAGCAATGCTTTCACACTTCAGCACATGACTCATGCAGAATATGAGTGACTCACTCACAGTGTGTCATACCCAACAAAACTGAGCATACTTTGGGAAAACCTGAATATAATATGGTGCATCATGCTCAGGCCCTAATCACCTTGTAGAATTAGCTGGGATATATCCCTGCTGCCTCCTGCTATATCACTACTAGCTACAAAGAGAAACAAGGATGAACTCAACATGCTGATTTCAGGACATTTCTCTAGTAGAATCACTGGCATTTTATGAGCAGTACATCATAAGGCTTGTTTCCAGCAGGTGTAACTTTATAACATCCAGGTCAGGTCTATTAAGCAACAGGGGATGCATTTCTTTGGCAGTAACCTGCCACTGTGGCACAAACAATCAGGGATGAGTATCTGACTCAACAAACAGCTGTTAAAATTCTCCCTTGCCTTTTCTTTCTAAGCAGATGGCACAACCCACCTAGCCTGTACCCTCTGTGTTGTACAAGTTCAACAAGCTCTTCAGCCACTGCAGAACGGGTTCCTAACTCAGTACCATAAATCTGCTAACTTCTCTTTGCATATCCTTGAATCCTGCAGAGAGGATAAAAATATCTCTGGAGCTGACAGTCTTTATGTTTTTACAGTTCTGTGTTGCTTAAACCCCGCAAAGTCCGAAAGCCTTGGTTGCCAAGTGTTTCCAGGTAGAAAGGGATGGGCCAAGGGCAAGCGGTACTATTAGACATCTTTTTGGCACAGAGTGTCATTTGCTGTTGGGGGCTTCAGGACTGTCTGTTAGGGCAATCAAGAGGGTTAGTCATACTCCTCCATCTGGGAAGAACTTCTCTTTGCTTCTTGCTGAATATTCATTTGTGTTGACCATAAATAAAATCCTTTGTGACATCTATGAAAATTTCAAAGGGAGAAGTCAGAAGTAGCTCAGAGAAGTGAAACAGCACGCATCTTGGATCGTGAATTCAGCTACTCTTCCTTCCACCCTCCAAACTCCCTATGCTTTTCTAAAGCTTATCATCTGTATCAAGAATTTCTCCTTTTATCTTTCCTCTTCATTTGTATGCCAGCATTCTTTCTTCCAGTTTGAATTTTTCCTTCTCAAAACCCATCCCCTTCCTTCAGAGGAGAATTTGTTTTCTGTGCCTGGACCTCAGGAATTGCTATACTCCCTTCTGAAACTTTTGTTTCTATTTCCATGAGTTCAGTGCTAACTCTAGATACCTTAACTTAGATGATAATTTAACTCATCAAATCTTCTGTCTTTTCCCATGCCCTGAATGTCTTCCTTTGGATTAGCACTTGGAGATGTGCTCACCTCAAAACATACTCCACACTATCTGCAGTGAGAGAATGAAAGGGATGAATGAATTCTGCTTGAAGTGACAGCATGTATTATGAAAGAAGTTTTAATTTCAGATAATAAAGACTGAACCCTACCCTCCAGAGGCCTGTGATAATGAACAGACTCTAATGGTGGCAAAACCCACCTCTTAAAGATACTGCATTGTGTTCATGGGCTCATCCTCTTTGGATTTGGCATGTGTGTGTCAGTTGAGGTATGCAGAGACAGCACAGATGCCCAAACGTGGGCAGAAAGCCAGTCTGCAGGGCTTACAGTATAAATATATATTTTTTAACTTCATACAGTGCTTTTTTCCCAGTAAGTGTGTCTTTTGGGCTTAGAAACTCTGTGTTCTTAGCTATTTTAAGAAACCTGAAGGGTGAGAGATGGAGAAGCAGCAGACATGTTGGCAACAAAGATCTCTCCATGAACAGAATGCCAAGATTAAAAACAAAAAAAAAAAAAAGAGGGATACCTTTGACTTTTTCTTGCTCTTCTATCTCAGAAAATTGGCTCATCTGAAACTGTTGGGTTCTGGCAAAGATTTAATATCAAATGAGAGAAATAGCATGTTCCTGAAGCAAGGTGATTTCCAAAGTGAGGCTAGATGTGCATTCAGCGCCTTCTACTTGGCAGCTATCGGGAAGGGCAAAAAGATTTACCAGTTCCCCAGAGGGTATGTAACAGGGTTGCCCCAGTCTGTCAGGAGGTGTTAGAACTCAGTAAGACTTGAAGTGGGACTTAAAGTTACTGAAGCTCAGATGCTCACAATGTCAGGTGTGGATCCACCCCAATCAAAAAAGAAATAGGAAGAAGGAAAAAATGTGGGGAGTCCTAAATGGAAGCTCTTCACACAGCCAAGCTTAGTGAGAACAAGGGGCAAATGGAGAAGTCCTTGCAGTTGCTGCGTGTCAGCTGGTCTATCAGACCTATCCACATGACTGCTGTTTGCCTGCAACAAATAGGAAGTAAAGCTGAGTTAGGCTGGCCTATCATCAAAGGGAAGTTATGCATTTTATACATACAGAGAGAGAGAGAGAGAAAGACAGTGTTGCTCATAATACCAAACAACGATTTTAGACACTAGCTCACAGTTTGTATGAGAAGATGAGGATGGGATAATAACGGAGGCTCTACACAGTGTTTTTGCATTTGTAAGATAAAGAAAGCTAAAAAACAGCACTGCATAACCTCTACAAAATGGGTCACAACTGGACTAGAAGTAATTGCAGAAGTCCCATTTTGTCTAACAACATTTCTCCAACGGTCTGTCCAGATTTCTGTCTAATCTAATCTATCCATACGCCCATCACTTTGAAAATGACTTGCCAATTTTCACATTTTATTAAGCCACCTTTGAAAATTCAAAATATGACTCAGAAGCAGGAAATGTCCTTGTGAAGCAAAAATAATAATAATTAAAAGCACATGCTTAAATCTGCACACTGTCTTACTATGTGAGAATTAAAATGCATACTGCATCTCAAAGATCTTTTTATTCTTTCAAAGCAAAAACTAATGGAATAAGGGAAGGAAAAGTTTCCACGGCCCAGATATGTCTTTGCTGAATCACTTTGTAAGGTGTGGACAATTGAGTCATAAACTTTCACACTACAGATGGCTGTGTTTCTTTCATAGTGAATCAAGCTCTAAAAGATCTGTGACACTTTATGTTGTATGTTAACTAGAGAGGCATATTATGTAAAAAGCACATAGGGTTTCACATGCACTAGTGCTCTCTACACAAGAGAGCATCATTTTCAATATTCACTCATAAAACCAGCTTCCATTTTTATTTACTAAATTTCCTGTGCAATTCTGAAGCCTGAAGTACATGTGGGCTGGTACATTCATACTGCTATCAGACCTATTGGAAATCCTGCTGTGTAGAGCTTCACAAATTCATTAAATGCATCTTCTTATATCCCATACAATTCATATTATTTATTTTAACATTAAAAAATTCAAACGTAATATCTTTCTAGATTGTCACCCAATCAAACGCCACTTTAAGAAATGAAAGAAAAGACAAGCAACTTGATATATATACATTTGTGTGTTCCCACATGATAAAAATGTCCAAATATTTTAAACACATTTTAGAATTTTGGAGATAATATGACAATGCAAAAATACTTGCTGTCTATCTTAAACCAAATCTCTCTTCAATAGAAAGCCTCACAACAGAAAGGCTGATACCTGTAACTACAGGTGTACAGTATACAGTTACATTGACACTGTAAGAGGTTTAAGAGCTCCGGTAAAACTCCTATTTACATTTTGAGTGCAAGTACGCTCCCTATAAACATTAATTTTAAAACCAGATAAAAAAGCTTAAAATGATGCCTTCCCAGCTGACAGACGGTTCCCTGGCGATGGACCGAAGTGCGATCACTGAGGAGGATCAATAGCTAGAACAAGGATTAACACTTTGTTTGTTTGAACAAAGAACATTTTGTTCTCGTTTTTCTGAACCAGTGGAACATTGTTACACACCATACAAATAGTTTCTAAGGCAATTATGACCGACTGTATATCTAAAACAAAGAAAAATTATAGGCAAAAAAAATTACTACAGTCCACCTCTCAAGATATATCCTCTTCTTTGGACAACACTGCTTCACACAAACCTATAATTTGTTGTTCAAGAGGAAATTGTCTTAATTATAAAAAGGACTGTATTCACTACCATGCTTCCAGCCAGACAGGGACTAATGCTGGGGATTAGTTGCTGTATTTTTTGAAACTTTTTCTTCAAAGAATATGCCGCCTGAGCTTTTCTGGAGATGTAACAGTGTATCAGGCTGAATTACAAACTATTTATGTCTTAGATCAAGCTGGATAAGCATCTTGACCCAGCAGATAAAAATTTCTTGGAGTTACTGAAGGACCACATTTCAGTCACGTCTCCAGATGCATGAACTAAAGGAAAGAGTAAAAATAGGTAGTGGAAAACAAGAAAAAGACAGACACAATGAGAACAGAAATTTTCAACTATCTTTCACTGTTTTCACAATTAAAGGGAGCTTCAAACACACTAAATGCTCCATGCAGAAGATTGGCTTGATCACCGGTCTAAGGTCTAATGATTCAAAGTTTGTTATTAACACTTTTTCAGCTTGAGATTTCCTAGTATATAACCTGTAAGATACTTAATTTGAATTTCTTGACAACCATTCTCCATCATCTCCCTGTTTCCCTTACCCATGTATGTATACATAGCACCATGAGACAGATTTTTGGTATTCCCTTGCAATACAATACCCTGTCACGCTTAAGTGGCAAAACCAGAACAATATCTGCTTTAAGCTAGCTTGGACTAAATAAACATTGAAAAAATAATGTAAGCTGATCCCCAGCATGCCTCCTCAGAGTGGTTGGATTACACAGGGCCCTACTACTTGAACTAGCTGAGAAATTGACATTGGTGGTAATCTGCCACTATCAAGAGGGACCAGCCATTGAAGGACAGTAAGGGGTACATACAACCCGCTTCACCACGTCCACAATTATTTCCTAAGAGAGCAAGTACAAACTTGTGACTCCGGCAGCATTGTGTCCATCCCAGGTTCTGCATGACAGCTGCAGATCCTCAACTCTGGCTCTGTGAAGCAACCATCATCCCACAGCAATTTTTTCTGCTCTTGCATGCAATAACCATATTAACCATATTATAGCTTTTACTGCTCTTCCACGTTTCTTGACAGCAAGAAGACAAACAGTGTTGTGAGGGTCCCTGCTAAGTCTGTCTCACAGACACCTTTATTCCCATCCATCTGAAATTTCTCACAAAAGACAAGCCATTGCTTTTGCTTATCATCCACTTCTGCTGCCAGTTGGTTCCCAACTGAAGGCTACCATTGCAGGTATGGCATCTGTTTTAACTGCTCTTAGATCTTAGTTCTGCTCTGGTCTTTCAAATATCTTGAGGTATTTAGAGGTAGTAGATGAGTCATCTAAGCCACGGAAAATTTATTTGATTATGACGATATAGAATTTGCTGATTATTCTTTCTTAAACTATAGCTCTATAATGTTTGCTACCAGTCTTCAAAGACATTTGAGCCCATTTTGCCCAAATGAACCACTGTGACTCTTTCCTCTTGTCCTTCCCTCCCGTATGTCACTATGCTGTTTCAGGTATGCATTAAAACCTCCAGCAGTTTTCTGTTTATTGCACATAAGCTCTTTTACATGTGGCACAACTGGAATTTCACTCACTCTTAATAACCTGCTCGTTAACTTACCACTACACCCACATCTTTAGATAGATTATGAAGGTCTTGCAGACTAATTTGTCCCACATAATTAGGTCCTGTGAGCTTTGCAATATACTTTCTTACTATGCTTTAAATTCCAAAGAACCTCTTTGGAGGTAATTTGACACATAAAATGCATGCAGTCCTCAGTATGTTTGCCACATGTTCTGCTGTTTCCTGCTATGTTATTATGGCCTTTCATCATTTCCTCTCACCACATCCTCTTGTCTATGCTTCTTTCCCCCCTCCTCCATATACTTTCACTGAGTTATCACTGCTCCTCAGAGAGTTTCAGTTACACTGGGAAGTAGCATCTGTAATAGAACCAGTTGGTTATAATTTAGAGAAGAAATTATGGCAAATAATCAACATTTTGAGTTTCAGATCAGAACACTTTCAGTGCAACTTTCAACTTCTGTTTGTACTCTTTTTTTCCAGCCACTGCTAACTATCCTCTTGTCTGTGTTCATACCACATTGAACAAGCCTATTGAAATATATTTTACTGGCAAGTTTAGAAAGATTGAAAATGAGTGTTAACAAAATAACGCATTTTCAGAACAAGGGCAGGTTTTGATAGACTTAGTCAAGTTGGAAACAATATGATCTCTCAAGGAACAGAGTAACAAAAGGTAGATGTTATATTGCTCCCAGTAGAATCCTTAAGTCCCTTGCCAAAAGACATTTAATGTGCAACCATCTCTACTGTAAAACAAATGCTGAAGAGGTGCCATCAGTGATATTTGCACAGATTCATTCTCATTAAAGGCTTTTATAATAGCATTCACTCTGGTGTAAACTTTTAAAAATTGACTCCTAGATCCATTAATCCCTTTCATCTGCTGCTCATGAGCTTAATGTGTGACATTGTAGCTAAAAGGACTAGCTTGGTCCTTAGACGAATAAACAAGGGAATACAGACTAGAAGTAGAAAAGTTACATGTGTTTTTAATAGCAGTGGGACCAGTTCCAGAAGGGTTGGAAAGACTTGGAGCAGGAAAGACTTTGGAGCAACTAAGGGATTGGAGAACAGGACTTAGAGTGAAAGACATAAATAACTTTATTTAGTTTAGAGAAATGCAAGAGAGAACTTGATTATGGTTTAGGCATGTGTCTAGAGATAATAGGAACTTAATACTAGGGGAATCTTCATCCAGCAGGAAAAAAAAAAAAAAAAATCAAAAATCAATAGCTAAAGACTAAAGCTATAAATCAGATGTACAGTTTTAATAGCATTGAAACGGCTCAGTGAGGTTTAAGGTGGATTCTCCCCCACTACAACTAGTGTTATTGGATAGTTGAAGGGAAGCTCTGTAGCCTGGGATATGCAGATGAAATTTTAGATTTGGTCTCCCCAGCTTCTTAAAATAATTCTTGAAGTTCTTCCCAGACCTGTGAAGAGCACACTTGTGCCCTGTGGCTGTGACACTCCCAACCTAGCCACTGCATAGCCAACATCCCCAACACCAGCTTTCTACCTTCCATTAAGTGAAAGAAAGGGAGGGAGTATCAGGGGAATGTAGTCACTGAATGCCTATCCAGTAAGACACTACTTCCACTGTTGTCCAACTTCTGACAGTGTCAAGGATTCCTATGTAGTCAGTAGAGCTGCTGAAATATAATTCAAAACACCAGCATTAAGAACCTGCTCCTTTCTGTGGACTGTGCAGGAAGTCTGGGATCCTGATCATACATGGTGTGATGGCATGAAGAGCCACCCAAAAGCATTCTGTCTTGAAACCCCTACTCTTTTCCTATAACTTATATAATGGAAATTATATGTGAAAGTATGAGAGGAATGCCGCTTCTCTGTTTTCTCCCTAAAAAAAAATGTGTTCTGCTGTGTCCTTCCTTCATCTGTTGTTTCACTTCTGTTGTTTGTTCCTCTCCCTCCACATTGTTTGCAGAGTAGAAAACCAGACTGCGAGAGGAATTGTTGGGGTCTCTGCCCTGGTGCAGAGTACTCCGCTCCTGGTGCTATTCTCTACCCTGATGGAGCTGCCCACAGCTCTGCCTCTACCATGGATGTTTCCCAGGTCTGTATTGGTGCGGCTTGTTCAGGCTTCAGCACTAAACGTTGTGTTATACATTGGGATAATGCTTCTGTGCTGAACGTATGCATTGGCCTAGCTGTGTGGGTACAACAGACAGGATTAAAAGTGTTTTCTAAGGTTCAGCACTGAGCATATAATGACTGTCACAGGGGAGAGCCACTTCCCAAGGTGATGAAAGAGCAACACGCCATTACACATTATTTAAACACTCTGACATCTCCTGCAAACGCATAGCCATAGTGTAGTGGCAAAGTGTGTCTTACAGCACAGCCACAAAAAAAACCACAGTTTACTGCACTGAGGACAAGCATCCTCAAATCATGCCATGCAGAACTTCATTATTATAGAGATTATGGTCTACCTCTTCGTTCATCATTAAAACTGCCTTCCTCGCTACACTGCTAGAGGCCAGACCATAAACTGTTCTTCAATACTGAGGAGTTGGAAAGACCACCCTTTTCCTCCTTGTCTTTCCCTCAGCAATAATTAGCACAGGGGACACCATTAGCTCAGCACTAGAGGGTGTATTTTTACCAAAAGTGAATTAACTTCCCTTTGCCAAAAGCAGAGGACCTGTTGATGAGCACTGCAAGAGTCTGATGAAGTGGGATGCACCCTGGCACAGTGCCCTAGCACTGAGCTAGACTTTGGTGGACTTTCCTGACCTGGTTGTCATTAAATTCTCCTACATGAAGCTGGTAAAGCTGAGTGAAATTTCATGAGGGTGCAGATACCCTGTTGACTGGAGTTTGTTTCCAAGATATTATGAAAGTAGGATTTAAGTACGTGCCCCTGATCCCTCTTGTGCATGTACATACAGACCCACTATGCAGACCCTGGTTTAAGATAAGAGTATGTCGTGACTTGTGGGACCAAAGATCCTTGAAATTAGCAAGTACCAAAAATAATACCTATTTAACGGTAGAAACACTTTGTATTTCACTTTATAGTTAACTCTGAAAATAACTGGGATTTCAGACTGAAAGGGAAAGTTACACCAGCCGTATATGAATTGTTGTTTATTTTTTAAAATAATACTTAATTTTTCTAAATGTCAATGTATTTATATACAACAAAAATGAGTCACTCTTATTTCACATTAATGAGGAAGCTTCTTCTTAATGGCTTATGCCGACACAAATATGCCTCTATCTTGAAGAACACAGCAATATACAAATAACACTTCTATTAAAATTCATGCATAATCAAAACAAATTGAATATCCACTTTTATTTCCATAGGGAACAGAGCTATAAAGATTAATGCTAGACAATGATATTTAATTAAAGCTTATTTACTTTATAAGTACTTCCACATTTTCAAGAGTAGTCTCCTCTTTTGGAACAGGAAGCTGTAGTGCATTTCTGAGCCATCTAGCAGTCATAGGTGGAGGAAACTAGTTATGATCACAGCACAGTGCTTACAGCGATACTGACAAACTGTCTAGCAAAATTTTTCACATTAAAGAATTCTGGTGTTAAAAAATTTAAATGCATTTTAATTGACTTTTCAAAATTCCATTTTTTATTCACAAACACACCTGAACACAATAACAGGAATTCATTTTTATATGCATTATTCTCTCTGATGGCATGTTGTTGTACTATACACATATTCCTCTCTTCATTTTTGAGATACAAAATAAAAGGTTATGCTCTTATGAGTAATAACCAAATAAGTTTCCTTTCCTTGGGCACTAGTCTGCTGCTGTATTCCAGGGTGTTTTTTTTAATAAGCCGTTAACTACTTCAGTGAAATTAGAGGAACTAGTTTGTGTATGAATGCAGATATTAACATGAGAAACTAAAGGAAGTACAGAAGAAAATTGCACAGAATGGCACTTTCATTCTGCTTACTGAGGTTAAAAATTACAGTAAGATTTTGGAACACTAATTTCTAAGAGGAGATTTAGTTTTAAAATGCAAGAATTGTTGGGATATATGTGGCTGATGCTTGTTTCTCATCAGTGTGAACACACAACCTCCAAACACACCACTTTCAATAACAGTTGTATTAGTCATCTATAGCTACAAGGCTGTTTAAGATACACAAATAAAATAACTTTATTTGGATTGTAATTAACATGGCAAATACCACAATATTCTACAGGAAACAAACATTCCAAATCTATGTATTTTATTTCTTCTGACAACTGGCAAACTATATTTTACTGCAGAATGCTTTATTGCTTCTTAACTATTCACCCTACACAGTATACATAAAAGCTTAATGAGTATAGCTGCATAAAAACTAATTTTAATGCTTTTAAAATCAATGGTGAACAAAATGTTGTTTAGATTGTTTTTCAAAGAACTATACCACATCTGATCCTTTGAGGAAAAGCAATTACTTCTTGTTGTCATAGCCAATACATTTCTTCATTCTCCCATTTTACTTGTACCATTCTTAGGAACCTTCACACCAGTTACCATGCAAACAGTTAAACATTTGAGCAACTATAGAAGAATATTGTTATTAAATGTCTAATCAATAAAATGCCACTTCCACTAATAGGCTAACAGTGAGGAGGGCAAGAGGAGGAAAACTAAAAGGATTTTTTTTCCAAATTAAACAAATAGTATATGCAAGTTTGGCTAATGAAATATGTCTTCAAGGAAAATCTGCAGAAAATCATTTATATAAAAGGTATACAATGATCTCTACAAGACAGCTGTTATAATCTGAATTTAGCTCCCGATTCTTTTATCCACTCTGTGAATAAGCATCAGCTTTTTTGTATTTTCTAAGGAAACATCAAATGTAATCATTTTTTCTAAGTTTCAAGTGCTATAAATCGTTGGGATCTTCTGTACACCTAATTTATGCAATCGTATTGGTAGTGAGGAAATCATCATTCTTTAGTGTTTTGTATCTCTGTCATTCTCTCCCGGTGAATTTCTTTATTACAGCAGGCACCACAATAGTTGAGAGTTTCTCAGCATTTATATTAGTGAGACCAATTTTTAAGGCATGTAATTCAGTCATAAAAACTGAGACCATAGCCTGAAAGTGTTAGTTTGTGAATTTCCAAACATGCACACACACACGCACACAAAGACACCCCCCCACACACACATTTTCTGATTTAAAATGCTTCCTTTTCCTTTCCCCTCACCTGCACTCCTGAAATCTAAAAACATATTCCTCCTTTTTAGTAATTTTGCAGGCCATCAGGCCAGAATACACACTATCTCTGCAGTACAGTCAAAGAAAAAAATAGCATCTACCAATCAAATGGCTGAGGTATTGAGATTTATAAAGCATTCTTAACACATGCATAAAAGCCACTTTTCATACGGACTTGTGATGCATTCTGGAGTATGTTTCAGAAATACAAAAAAGTACATAATACGCAAATGCGTACTATTGTTCACAGACATTCGTTATACGCAGCTATGAAGTGTGTGTTGAATCCTTATCAAGAGCCATACAGAAACATCACTAAACATGCTGCTTCTATATAGCCCACAGTCTCCTTTTACTGCAACACAGCCCCTGTTGGCAATGTTAGAAATAGGTATTTCTTTAAAAAGTCACGCTTCTGTCGGAAGTTTTGCCTGTGCAAGGACTGCAGTTTCAAGCTCTGCCTTCACCACAATAGAGCAACTGGTTTTGGGGCAGCTTGTTCTTACCACTGTGAATTAACTCAGCCATTTGGAAAGAGGCTTTTGGGGGACATCTGCTTAACGTCCTTCTAGCTGCCTGTCCCAGTAAAAATCTTCAACATCGCAGGTAATTTCTAAGCATAGTTGTTTAAGTACCTCTATTGTAATGAATTTTTTTTTCCTTGGGATGTAAATAATGAGGCAGCAATATAAGCAACAGAACCTGAGCACAAAAATACAGCCCATGCCATTTCAGTCAGGAATTAAGTAAAAATCAGAAAAAAAAATGAGATTAAATTTCAACTTTAAGGTAATAAAAGATGGAGATGGAGGTGCCAATGAAATCTGCTGAAACTAAATTTCAGAAGCACGGCTTTCTCATCTTGAAATGTTACACCCATAAAAGCAGCCTATAAAATTAATCTACCTGGAGATTTTCCATGTTAAATCAGCTCAGAAATAACTTTTAAGCACTTATGGCATTATATCTAAAATACATATTCTCCTGTTGTCCATATATCAAAAACCTGTGTATTTTGAAAAATAAGATCCGAGCTGCACTGAAATGTTTGTATTATAAGAAAGAACAGTAATAAAGTGTATCACTCTCAGAGAGATCTGACATTTGTAAGCATGCTCTAAAAATTTGCATCGGGTTGCAGTATTGGGGGAGCATGCTGTTTAAAGGTTCCTAAATTCATATTTTTGAAGAGAAGTATATAGAACAGTGAAAGGCAGCAAAAGGAGGCAAAAAGTCAGTGTACCTTTCCAACCTGGATCTGAAAATGAAATTCCTAAAATGCTATTTTTATCCGTTTTACCCGGAGTGCAATACGGCCCATTCATATAAACTCTTTTATTCCATTTGCTCAAGGGAAAGGGACGTTCAATATGAGAAAGGGAAAATCAGTGGAGTAATTTCCAAAGAAAACAAACCTTTACTTCTCTCAGAAAAATAATGTGCTTTTTCAGTTTGCCAGATCTGGAAATAAAGAGCATTTAGATAACGATGTTTATATTCTAATCAATTTGTCCGAATCAGGTTCTTGTAAAATTTAGCATGATCTATATAATAATATGTGCAAATTCAGGGGTGGTGGTTTCCTTCTCCGCCCCCCCCCCCCCCCCCCCCGCCTAG
The DNA here is from genome assembly GCF_965638725.1 of Aptenodytes patagonicus. NCBI lineage: Eukaryota > Metazoa > Chordata > Aves > Sphenisciformes > Spheniscidae > Aptenodytes > Aptenodytes patagonicus. The sequence goes on along the minus strand of NC_134955.1, from coordinate 57,833,400 downwards.
AAAGCTGTAATAGGCAAAGTATCAGATACAAGTGCAGGGAAAAAAAAGATGAAAAAAAGATTCCACACATTTGGGTTCTTTCCAAGAACTTTGCCACATTTTGCAGATTCTCAGTTTTCAAATAAAGGTGTCTTAGCCCTTGCAATTGTGGAGACATTCTTGCCTCTGTAAATCAATGTATTGTTGCTAGCCAGCCTTGCAGAAATCTGTCTACAGCCAGCCAGACAGAAACAATAGGAGTGGCAATTATATGTATTCTTTTCCCTCCCTCCAAAATTAACGTGGTTTTGCCTTAAAATTGCAAGGCAATTTTAGTAAAGGATGTGTTAGTGTTCAAAACACTAAGTTGGAATCACGCAGAGGTTGCATTGTAAAAGCACATATAATTAAAGTGTACAGACTCCTTTTTTTGCCTATACAATGTCAGTTTGTGTTACTTTTATCAGCTCAGCATTGCAGATTAGGCAGGAAGACAAATGAACTCTATAAAGAAATAAATTTGGGATAAGCATTTGGATTTTATCAGGTCTGGATGTTTGGTCAAATACGATGTTTCAGGCAAAGTTATTAAGAAGAGGAGAAAAAAAACAGTTGCAGACTGAATTGTACCAACCCGAACCACTGTTAAAGCACTGCATGCCAGGAAGGGAGCAAGTTCAGAAAATCTCAATTAATGTCATAAAAAACATGTTGGTGAACTATCTCTGTATTTCAACCAACATAGCTGAGTTCAGGACCTGGGCCAATCCCTTTTTGCATTTTTTCAGCTGGAACTTTCATTAAAATCTATTTCGCCCTCCTGTTTCAGCTGTTTTATAACTCGCCTTACTTTACTTCTCCGAAAATCCACCTGAACTTGAATGAAACGTTAGGTTCCAGAATGTACAAAGGTGGTGTGGTATAGCATGTTGTTAATGTGCTTTATATTTCTGAATCTGGAATCTCTCGGCGACTTAAACATGTTCACTCACGTTTCTGACACATTTATCCACCGAATGGGTTCAGAGGTGGACACTCTTTGATGTGAAATCAAGGTGCTACAGAATTCTGCAGAATCTATAGAAATACCTCCACAGATTTTGCCAAAAAACCTCAGCAGATTTATATTGGCCCTGCCAATGACTTTCTGTTTAACTTGTAATCAAAACAACTCAAACCCAGTTACTGTTTGCATATCTGCCAAGCCTCTCAATTTCAGCAGTAGGCAGCAGACTCTCAGTATGACAGCCTGTCTTTCAGATTCAAGCTGAATCTGCCAAGGCTCCACTACAGAGGCAACTGGTAAATTAAATGCCAACAAGCAAGGACATGCATGTACCTTTACACTCTGCACATGAAGAGACATCACAGGCCTCTTCATTCTAATGGGTGCTTTGTGTGTTTTGGGCTGCAAAGTAAAGAGTGCCTGCTCTTATGCATAATGAAGCCATTGCATATATATTAGTTTAGCTGTATTGCTCTAATTCTATGGTCACAAATTACCTAACAGGTTTTCCTGTTACAGAAAAACAGAAAATCCTTTTGTTGGTGAAATTAACCCACAGAAATCAAGCAGTGAAAGAAAAATCAACTTTTAAGCCCTCTCCTACCTAAAGACAGCAGAGAACATTATATAGCCAGGTTACAGCAGAGTCATTGCCAAGGGTAACTGAAAATAAGAAACATTCAAAATCATACTGTCAAATCTTTAATTGTCTTGTTCGTAATATAGGCACGCTCTCTGATTCTGAAAAGGGGGATCTTTTTAAAGCCATCAGCATTACTGATGATTC